>NW_028120499.1:0-46790 GCF_965178545.1 Coloeus monedula
GAGATTTTTTGGGGATTTTTTGAGGATTTTTTGAGGATTTTTTGAGGATTTTTTGAGGGATTTTTTGGGATTTTTTGGGGGATTTTTTGGGATTTTTGGGGGGATTTTTGGGGATCTTTTGGGATTTTTTGGGGGATTTTTTGAGGATTTTTTGGGGGTTTTTTGGGGATTTTTTGAGGATTTTTTGGGGGGTTTTTTGGGGATTTTTGGAGATTTTTTTTTTTTTTGATTTTTTGGGGGATTTTTTGGGATTTTGGGGGATTTTTTGGGGATTTTTTTGGGGGATTTTTTGGGATCTTTTGGGATTTTTTGGGGGATTTTTTGGGATTTTTTGGGATTTTTTTGGGGGTTTTTTGGGGGATTTTTTGAGGATTTTTTGAGGGATTTTTTGGGATTTTTTGGGGTGTTTTTGGGGATTTTGGGGGATTTTTGGGGGTTTTTGGGGATTTTTTGGGGATTTTTTGAGGGATTTTTGGAGATTTTTTTTTTTTTTTGATTTTTTGGGGGATTTTTTGGGATTTTTTTGGGATTTTTTGGGATTTTTTGGGGGTTTTTTGGGATTTTTTGGGGTGTTTTTTTTGGGATTTTGGGGGACTTTTTGGGGATTTTTTGGGATTTTTTTGGGATTTTTTGGGATTTTTTGGGAGTTTTTTGGGGGATTTTTTGAGGATTTTTTGAGATTTTTTGGGGATTTTTTGGGGGATTTTTTGGGGATTTTTTGAGGATTTTTTGAGGGATTTTTTGGGATTTTGGGGATTTTTTGGGGGATTTTTGGGGATTTTTTTGGGGGATTTTTGGGGATCTTTTGGGATTTTTTTTGGGATTTTTTGGGATTTTTTGGGGATTTTTTGGGGATTTTTGAGGGATTTTTGGAGATTTTTTGGGGATTTTTTGGGGATTTTTGAGGGATTTTCTGGGATTTTTTTTGGGGATTTTTTGGGGATTTTTGAGGGATTTTTTGGGACTTTTTGGGGATTTTTTGGGATTTTTTGGGGTGTTTTTGGGGATTTTGGGGTATTTTTTGCGATTTTTTTGGGGATTTTTTTGGGATTTTTTGGGGATTTTTGGGGGGTTTTTGGGGATTTTTTGAGGATTTTTTGAGATTTTTTGGGGATTTTTTGGGATTTTGGGGGATTTTGGGGGATTTTTTGGGATATTTTTGGGGATTTTTTGGGATTTTTTAGGGATTTTTGGGATTTTTTGGGGGTTTTTGGGGATTTTTTGAGGATTTTTTGAGATTTTTTGGGGTTTTTTTGGGGATTTTTGAGGGATTTTTTGGGATTTTTGGGGGATTTTTGAGGGATTTTTTGGGATTTTTTTGGGTGTTTTTGGGGATTTTGGGGGATTTTGGGGGATTTTTTTTGATTTTTGGGAGTTTTTTGGGATTTTTGGGGGGAATTTATTGGGATTTTTTAAATTTTGGGGAGTTTTTTTGGAATTTTTTGGGATTATGGGTATTTTTTGGGATTTTCGGGGGTTTTTGGAGATTTTTTGGGATTTTTTGAGAAATTTGGGGATTTTGGGGGATTTTTTTTGAGAATTTTGGGGGATTTTTGAGGATTTTGGGGGCTTTTTTAAAATTTTTGTGGAATTTTTGGGAGTTTTTGGGAAGTTGGGGGCATTTTTGGGAATTTTTGGGGAGTTTTTTGGGAATTTTTTTGGGAACTTGGGGGGATTTTTGGGGTAATTTTGGGATTTAGGGGATTTGGGGGTGTTGGGGGGAGTTTTGGGAATTTTTTGAGAATTTTTTGAGAATTTTTGGGATTTTTTGGGAATTCTTGGGAGTTTTATGGGAATTTTGGGGAATTATTTTGGAATTTTGGGGAGTTTTTTTAATTTGGGGGGATTATGGGGGGATTTTTTGGGAATTTTGGGGGATTTTTTGGGATTCTTGGGATTTTGGGGAATTTTTGGGAATTTTGGGGGAATTTTGGGGATTTTAGGGGATTTTTTTGGATTTTTTGGCGGATTTTTTGGGGAATTTTTTTTGGAATTTTGGGATTTTTGGGGGATTTTTTGGGGTGGTTTTGGGGAATTTTTGGGGAAATTTTTGGGGTGGTTTTGGGGGTTTTTGGTGCCATTTTTGGGGTGGGTTTGGGGTATTTTTGAGGATGTTTTTGGGATGATTTTGGGGTGGTTTTTGAGGTGTTTTGGGGCGGTTTTGGGACAGTTTTGAGACATTTTTGGGGCGGTTTTGGGGGTGATTTGGGGATGTTTTTGGGGTACTTTGGGATTTTTTGGGGTGGTTTTTGGGGTGATTTGGGGGATGGATTTGGGGATGGGTTTTGAGATTATTTTGGGGCGGTTTTGGGGTGGTTTTGGGGCCATTTTTGGGGTGGATTTTGGGGTATTTTTGCGGATGTTTTTGGGATGATTTTGGGGTGGTTTTTGAGGTGTTTTGGGGTGATTTTGGGGCTATTTTGAGATATTTTGGGGTGGTTTTTGGGGTGATTTGGGGATGGGTTTTGAGATTATTTTGATTTTTTTTGGGGGGTGGTTTTGGGGTCCTTTTTGGGGTGGTTTTGGGGTGATTTGGGAATGGGTTTTGAGATTATTTTGGGATGTTTTGGGAGTGGTTTTTGGGGTGATTTTGGGGGTTGTCTTTGCAGTGCTTTTTGGGGGTGGTTTTGGGGTGATTTTTCTGGATTTTGGGGACAATTTCGGGGATTTTTGGGGGGGTTCTGGGACAATTTTGGGGTGGTTTTTGAGGTTGTTTTGGGGTGTTTTTTGCAGTGGTTTTGGGGTGATTTTTCTGGATTTCTGGGACAATTTCGGGGGTTTTTTTGGGGTGGTTTTGGGGCATTTTGGGGTGGTTTTGGACTGGGTTTTGGGGCATTTTGGGCTGTTTTTGGGACATTTTGGGCTCCCCAAAGCTGTACGACATCCCGCGGCTCCTGGGGAGGATGAGGAGCTCTGGGGGGGTTTTGGGGTGATTTTGGGGTGGTTTTGGGGGTTTTGGGATGGGTTTTTGAGATTATTTTGGGATTTCTTGGGGTGGTTTTGGGGCGGTTTTGGTGCCATTTTGGGGAAATTTTTGGGGTGGTTTTGGGGCCATTTTTGGGGTGGGTTTTGGGGTATTTTTGAGGATGTTTTTGGGATGTTTTTGGGGCTATTTTGAGATATTTTGGGGTGGTTTTTGGGGGTGATTTGGGGATGGGTTTTGAGATTATTTTGGGATGTTTTTGGGTTGGTTTTGGGGTGGTTTTTGGGGTGGTTTTGGGGCCACTTTTGGGGTGGTTTTGGGGTATTTTTGAGGATGTTTTTGGGATGATTTTGGGGTGGTTTTTGAGGTGTTTTGGGGTGGTTTTGGGACAGTTTTGAGACATTTTTGGGGCGGTTTTTGGGGTGATTTTGGGGTGATTTGGGGATGTTTTTGGGGTACTTTGGGATTTTTTGGGGTGGTTTTTGGGGTGGTTTTGGGGATGGATTTGGGGATGGGTTTTTGAGATTATTTTGGGATGGTTTTGGGTTGGTTTTGGGGTGGTTTTGGTGCCATTTTTGGGGTGGATTTTGGGGTATTTTTGAGGATGTTTTTGGGATGATTTTGGGGTGGTTTTTGAGGTGTTTTGGGGTGGTTTTTGGGGTGATTTTGGGGCTATTTTGAGATATTTTGGGGTGGTTTTGGGGTGATTTGGGAATGGGTTTTGAGATTATTTTGGGATGATTTTGGGGTGGTTTTGGGGTCATTTTTGGGGTGGTTTTTGGGGTGGTTTTGGGGTGATTTGGGAATGGGTTTTGAGATTATTTTGGGATGTTTTGGGAGTGGTTTTTGGGGTGATTTTGGGGGTTGTCTTTGCAGTGCTTTTTGGGGGTGGTTTTGGGGTGATTTTTCTGGATTTTGGGGACAATTTGGGGGATTTTTGGGGGGGTTCTGGGACAATTTTGGGGTGGTTTTTGGGGTGGTTTTGGGGTGTTTTTTGCAGTCGTTTTGGGGTGATTTTTCTGGATTTTTGGGACAATTTCGGGGGGTTTTTTTGGGGTGGTTTTGGGGCATTTTGGGGTGGTTTTGGACTGGGTTTTGGGGCATTTTGGGCTGTTTTCGGGACATTTTGGGCTCCCCAAAGCTGTACGACATCCCGCGGCTCCTGGGGAGGATGAGGAGCTCTGGGGGGGTTTTGGGGTGATTTTGGGGTGGTTTTGGGGGTTTTGGGATGGGTTTTTATTTTGGGATTTCTTGGGGTGGTTTTGGGGCGGTTTTGGTGCCATTTTTGGGGTGGGTTTTGGGGTATTTTTGAGGATGTTTTTGGGATGTTTTTGGGGCTATTTTGAGATATTTTGGGGTGGTTTTTGGGGTGATTTGGGGATGGGTTTTGAGATTATTTTGGGATGGTTTTGGGGTGGTTTTGGGGTGGTTTTTGGGGTGGTTTTGGGGCCATTTTTGGGGTGGATTTTGGGGTATTTTTGAGGATGTTTTTGGATGATTTTGGGGTGGGTTTTGAGGTGTTTTGGGGTGGTTTTGGGGCCATTTTTGGGGTGGATTTTGGCGTATTTTTGAGGATGTTTTTGGGGTGGTTTTTGGGGTGGTTTTGGGGCCATTTTTGGGGTGGATTTTGGAGTATTTTTGAGGATGTTTTTGGGGTGGTTTTTGAGGTGTTTTGGGGTGGTTTTGGGGTGATTTTGGGGCTATTTTGAGATATTTTGGGATGGTTTTGGGGTGATTTGGGGATGGGTTTTGAGATTATTTTGGGATGGTTTTGGGGTGGTTTTGGGGTGGTTTTTGGGGTGGTTTTGGGGCCGTTTTTGGGGTGGGTTTGGGGCCATTTTTGGGGTGGATTTTGGCGTATTTTTGAGGATGTTTTTGGGGTGGTTTTTGGGGTGGTTTTTGGGGTGGTTTTGGGGCCATTTTTGGGGTGGGTTTGGGGTATTTTTGAGGATGTTTTTGGGATGATTTTGGGGTGGTTTTTGAGGTGTTTTGGGGTGGTTTTGGGGTGATTTTGGGGCTATTTTGAGATATTTTGGGGTGGTTTTTGGGGTGATTTGGGGTGGTTTTTGGGGTGGTTTTGGGGCCGTTTTTGGGGTATTTTTGAGGATGTTTTTGGGATGATTTTGGGGTGGTTTTTGAGGTGTTTTGGGGATGATTTTGGGGCTATTTTGAGATATTTTTGGGGGTGATTTGGGGATGGGTTTTGAGATCATTTTGGGATGTTTTTGGGGTGGTTTTGGGGTCATTTTTGGGATGGTTTTGGGGTGGTTTTGGGGGGCATTTTGGGCTGTTTTCGGGACATTTCGGGCTCCCCAAAGCTCTACGACATGGCCGAGTCCTTCCTGTGGTTCGTGCCGGGCCCTCACCTGCGCATCCCGCGGTTCCTGGGGAGGATGAGGAGCTTCATCGCCCGGCGCGCCCGCGACAACGCCCGGAGCCTCGACCCCAGCAGCCCCCGCGACTTCATCGACGCCTTCCTCATCCAGATGGAGAAGGTGGGGCTTGGGGAGGGGTCCTGGGGGGATTTGGGGTGTCCTGGGGGGTCTGGAAATGTCCTGGGGGGGTCCTGGGGGTGATTCCAGGTGCCCTCGAGGGGTTCTGGGGGGTCCTGGGGGGGTCCTGGGGGTGATTCCAGGTACCCTCGAGGGGTTCTGGGGGGTCCTGGGGGGGTCCTGGGGGTGATTCCAGGTGCCCTCGAGGGGTTCTGGGGGGTCCTGGGGGGGTCCTGGGGGTGATTCCAGGTGCCCTCGAGGGGTTCTGGGGGGTCCTGGGGGGGTCCTGGGGGTGATTCCAGGTGCCTTCGGGGGGTTCTGGGGAGTCCTGGGGGGTCCTGAAGTGTCCTGGGGGGGGTCCTGGGGGTGATTCCAGGTACCCTCGAGGGGTTCTGGGGGGTCCTGGGGGGGTCCTGGGGGTGATTCCAGGTACCCTCGAGGGGTTCTGGGGGGTCCTGGGGGGGTCCTGGGGGTGATTCCAGGCACCCTCGAGGGGTCCTGGGGGGTCCTGGGGGGTCAAAGGGGGCTTTTGAGGGGTCTTGGGGGGTCCTGGGGGTGATTCCAGGTGCCCTCGAGGGGTCCTGGGGGGTCCTGGGGGGTCAAAGGGGGCTTTTGAGGGGTCTTGGGGGGTCCTGGGGGTGATTCCAGGTGCCCTCGAGGGGTCCTGGGGGGTCCTGGGGGGTCAAAGGGGGCTTTTGAGGGGTCTTGGGGGGTCCTGGGGGTGATTCCAGGCACCCTCGAGGTGTCCTGGGGGGTCCTGGGGGGTTCTGGGGGGGTCCTGGGGGTGATTCCAGGTGCCCTCGAGGGGTTCTGGGTGGTCCTGGGGGGGTTTTGGGGGTCTTGGGGGGTCCTGGGGGGGTTCTGGGGGTGATTCCAGGTGCCCTCGAGGGGTCCTGGGGGGTCCTGGGGGGGTTTTGGGGGTCTTGGGGGGTCCTGGGGGGATTCTGGGGGTGATTCCAGGTACCCTCGAGGGGTCTTGGAGGGTCCGGGGGGGTTCTGGGGGGGTTCTGGGGTGTCCTGGGGGTCCCAGGGTGTCCTGGGGGGTCCTGGGGGGGTTCTGGGGGTGATTCAAGGCACCCTCGAGGGGTCCTGGGGGGGTCCTGGGGGGTCGAAGGGGGCTTTTGAGGGGTCTTGGGGGGTCCTGGGGGTGATTCCAGGTGCCCTCAAGGGGTCCTGGGGGGTCCTGGGGGGTTCTGGGGGGGTCCTGGGGGTGATTTCAAGTGCCCTCAAGGGGTCCTGGGGGGTTCTGGGGGGGTTTTGGGGGTCTTGGGGGGTCCTGGGGGGGTTCTGGGGGTGATTCCAGGTACCCTCGAGGGGTCCTGGGGGGTCCTGGGGGGGTTTTGGGGGTCTTGGGGGGTCCTGGGGGGGTTCTGGGGGTGATTCCAGGTACCCTCGAGGGGTCCTGGAGGGTCCAGGGGGGTTCTGGGGGGGTTCTGGGGTGTCCTGGGGGTCCCAGGGTGTCCTGGGTGGTCCTGGGGGGGTTTTGGGGGTCTTGGGGGGTCCTGGGGGGGTTCTGGGGGTGATTCCAGGTGCCCTCAAGGGGTCCTGGGGGGTTCTGGGGGGTTCTGGGGGTCTTGGGGTGTCCTGGGGGGTCCTGGGGGGATTCTGGGGGGTCCTGGGGGTCCCAGGGTGTCAAAGGGGGTCAAAGGGGGTTTTGGGGGTCTTGGGGATCTGGGGGGGCCTTGGGGGTGATTCCAGGTACCCTCAAGGGGTTCGGGGGGGTCCTGGGGGGTCCTGGGGGGGTTCTGGGGGTGATTCCAGGCACCCTCAAGGGGTCCTGGGGGGTCCTGGGGGGGTTTTGGGGGTCTTGGGGGGTCCTGGGGGGGTTCTGGGGGTGATTCCAGGCACCCTCGAGGGGTTCTTGGGGGTTCTGGGGGGTTCTGGGGGTCTTGGGGGGATTCTGGAGGGTCCTGGGGGTCCCAGGGTGTCAAAGGGGGTCAAAGGGGGTTTTGGGGGTCTTGGGGGATCTGGGGGGGCCTTGGGGGTGATTCCAGGTGCCCTCGAGGGGTTCTGGGGGGTTCTGGGGGGTCTTGAGGGGATTTGGGGAGGGGTCCTGGGGGGGTTCTGGGGGTCTTGGGGGGTTCCTGGGGTCATTCCCGGGTTTCAGGGTCGATTTTGGGGTGGATTTCACCGTTTTCAGCAGGAAAAGGGCGGCCCCAGCTCCGAGTTCACCCAGGAGAACCTGGAGCATTTTGGGGATCCTGGGTGGGATTTTGGGGTCATTCCCGGATTTTTGGGGGCCGTTCCTGGATTTCAGGGTCAATTTTGGGGTGGATTTCCCGGTTTTTCCCAGGAAAAGGACAATCCCAACACCGAGTTCACCCAGGAGAACCTGGAGCATTTTGGGGATCCTGGGTGGGATTTTGGGGTCATTCCCGGATTTTTGGGGGCCGTTCCTGGATTTTGGGGTCAATTTTGGGGTGGATTTCCCGGTTTTTCCCAGGAAAAGGACAATCCCAACACCGAGTTCACCCAGGAGAACCTGGAGCATTCTGGGGATCCTGGGTGGGATTTTGGGGGTCATTCCTGGATTTTTGGGGTCGTTCCCGGATTTTTGGGGGCCGTTCCTGGATTTCAGGGTCGATTTTGGGGTGGATTTCCCGATTTTTCCCAGGAAAAGGACAATCCCAACACCGAGTTCACCCAGGAGAACCTGGAGCATTTTGGGGATCCTGGGTGGGATTTTGGGGCCATTCCTGGATTTTTGGGGGCCGTTCCCGGATTTTTGGGGGCCGTTCCCGGATTTCGGGGTCGATTTTTGGGTGGATTTCCCGGTTTTTCTCAGGAAAAGGACAATCCCAACACCGAGTTCACCCAGGAGAACCTGGAGCATTTTGGGGATCCTGGGTGGGATTTTGGGGGTCATTCCTGGATTTTTGGGGTCGTTCCCGGATTTTTGGGGGCCGTTCCTGGATTTCGGGGTCGATTTTGGGGTGGATTTCCCGGTTTTTCCCAGGAAAAGGACAATCCCAACACCGAGTTCACCCAGGAGAACCTGGAGCATTTTGGGGATCCTGGGTGGGATTTTGGGGGTCATTCCTGGATTTTTGGGGTCGTTCCCGGATTTTTGGGGGCCGTTCCCGGATTTCGGGGTCGATTTTGGGGTGGATTTCCCGGTTTTTCCCAGGAAAAGGACAATCCCAACACCGAGTTCACCCAGGAGAACCTGGAGCATTTTGGGGATCCTGGGTGGGATTTTGGGGTCGTTCCCGGATTTTTGGGGGCCGTTCCCGGATTTTGGGGTCGATTTTGGGGTGGATTTCCCAGTTTTTCCCAGGAAAAGGACAATCCCAACACCAAGTTCACCCAGGAGAACCTGGAGCATTCTGGGGATCCTGGGTGGGATTTTGGGGTCATTCCCGGATTTTTGGGTGCCGTTCCCGGATTTTGGGGTCGATTTTGGGGTGGATTTCCCGGTTTTTCTCAGGAAAAGGACAATCCCAACACCGAGTTCACCCAGGAGAACTTGGAGCATTTTGGGGATCCTGGGTGGGATTTTGGGGGTCATTCCTGGATTTTTGGGGTCGTTCCCGGATTTTTGGGGGCCGTTCCTGGATTTCGGGGTCGATTTTGGGGTGGATTTCCCGGTTTTTCCCAGGAAAAGGACAATCCCAACACCGAGTTCACCCAGGAGAACCTGGAGCATTTTGGGGATCCTGGGTGGGATTTTGGGGCCATTCCTGGATTTTTGGGGGCCGTTCCCGGATTTTTGGGGGCCGTTCCCGGATTTCGGGGTCGATTTTTGGGTGGATTTCCCGGTTTTTCTCAGGAAAAGGACAATCCCAACACCGAGTTCACCCAGGAGAACTTGGAGCATTTTGGGGATCCTGGGTGGGATTTTGGGGGTCATTCCTGGATTTTTGGGGTCGTTCCCGGATTTTTGGGGGCCGTTCCTGGATTTCGGGGTCGATTTTGGGGTGGATTTCCCGGTTTTTCCCAGGAAAAGGACAATCCCAACACCGAGTTCACCCAGGAGAACCTGGAGCTGACCACCCTGAACCTTTTCTTCGCCGGCACCGAGACCGTGAGCTCCACCCTGCGCTTCGGCCTCCTCTTCCTCATGCGGCACCCCCACATCGAAGGTGGGACCCCAGACCCAATTCCCGTTCCCCAAATCCCAAATCCCAAATCTCCCGATTCCCAAATCCCCCTCCCCAATTCCCAAATCCCCCAAATCCCCCTCCCCAATCCCCAGATCCCAAATTCCCAGTCTCCCTCCCAAGTTCCCAATTCCCAAATCCCCCAATTCCCAAATCCCAATTCTCAAATCCCCCTCCCCAGTTCCCAAACCCCCCAAATCCCAAATCCCCAAACACCCCAAATCCCAAATCCCAAATCCCCCAATTCCCAAATCCCCCTCGTCATTCCCAAAATCCCCCAAATCCCAAATTCCCCAAATCCCCATTCCCAAATCCCCCTTTCCAAATCCCCCTCCCCAATTCCCAAATCCCCCAAATCCCCCTCCCCAAATCCCAAATCCCCCTCCCAATTCCCGACCCCCCCAAATCCCCCTCCCCAAATCCCAATTCCCAAATCCCCCTCCCCAATTCCTAAATCCCCCAATTCCCAAATCCCCCAAATCCCCCTTGCTATTCCCAAATCTCCCAATTCCCAAACCCCCCAAATCCCCAAATCCCAAATCCCCAAGTCCCCCAATTCCAAAGTCCCCCAATCCCCAAATCCCTCTCCCCAATTCCCACATCCCCAATTCCCAAACCCCCCAAACCCCAATTCCTAAATCCCCCCAATCCCAAATCCCAATTCCCACATCCCCAATCCCCAATTCCCAATCCCCCAGGTCCCAAACCCCCAATCCCCAAACCCGCAATTCCCAAATCCCCCTCCCCAGTTCCTGAATCCCCCAAATCCCCCTCCCCAGTTCCCAATTCCCAATTCCCAAATCTCCCAATCCCCAAATCCCCCAATTCCCACATCCCCAATTCCCAAACCCCCCAATCCCCGATTCCTAAATCCCCCCAATCCCAAACCCCCCAATTCCCAATTCCCAAATCTCCCAATCCCAAATCCCCCAATTCCCAAATCCCAATTCCCAAATCCCCCAATCCTCACATCCCCAAATCCCCCAATCCCCCAAAATCCCCAAATCCCCAATTCCCCCAATCCCCAATTCCCAAACCCCTCAATCCCCAATTCCTAAATTCCCCCAATCCCAAATCCCCATTCCCACATCCCCAATCCCCAATTCCCAAATCCCCCAATTCCCAATCCCCAAATCCCCCAATTCCCAAATCCCAATTCCCAAATCACCAAAACCCCCAATTCCCAAATCCCAATTTCCAAATCCCCCCAATCCCCAATTCCCAATCCCCAATCCCCAAATCCCCAAATCCCCCAATTCCCAAATCCCCACTCCCACATCCCCAATCCTCAATTCCCACATCCCCAGTTCCCAAACTCCCCAATCCCCAAACCCCCAATCCCCAAATCCCAATTCCCAAATCCCCAAATCCCCCAATCCCCAAATCTCCCAATCCCCAATTCCCAAATCCCCCAATTCCCAATCCCCAAATCCCCCAATTCCTAAACCCCCCAATCCCCAAATCCCAATTCCCAAATCCCAATTCCCCAATCCCCCAATTCCCAATCCCCAAATCCCCCAATTCCTAAACCCCCCAATCCCCAAATCCCAATTCCCAAATCCCCCAATCCCCAAATCCCCCCAATCCCCAAATCCCCCAATCCCCAAATCCCCAAATCCCCCAATCCCCAATTCCCAATTCCCAAATTCCCCAATTCCCAATCCCCAAATCCCCCAATTCCCAAATCCCCACTCCCACACCCCCAAATTCCCCAATCCCCAAATCCCAATCCCAAATCCTCCAATTCCCAATCCCCAAACCCCCCAAACCCCCAATCCCCAAATCCCCCCAATCCCCAAATCCCCCCAATCCCCAAATCCCAATCCCCAAATCCCCCAATTCCTAAGCCCCCCAATTCCCAAATCCCAATTCCCAAATCCCCCAATCCCCAAATCCCCCCAATCCCCAAATCCCCCAATCCCCAATTCCCAATCCCCAAATCCCCCAATCCCCAAATCCCCCAATCCCCAATTCCCAATCCCCAATTCCCAATCCCCAAATCCCCCAATTCCCAAATCCCCACTCCCACATCCCCAATCCTCAATTCCCACATCCCCAGTTCCCAAACTCCCCAATCCCCAAACCCCCAATCCCCAAATCCCAATTCCCAAATCCCCAAATCCCCCAATCCCCAAATCTCCCAATCCCCAATTCCCAAATCCTCCAAATCCCCCAATTCCCAAATCCCAATTCCCAAATCCCCCAATTCCCAACCCCCAAACCCCCCAATTCCTAAACCCCCCAATCCCCAATTCCCAATTCCCAAATTCCCCAATTCCCAAATCCCCCAATTCCCAATCCCCAAACCCCCCAATTCCTAAACCCCCCAATCCCCAAATCCCAATTCCCAAATCCCCCAATCCCCAAATCCCCCCAATCCCCAAATCCCAATCCCCAAATCCCAATCCCCAAATCCCCCAATTCCCCCAAATCCCAATTCCCGACCCCCCCAATTCCCCACGGGGACCCCCCTCGAGCCCCCTCCCCACTTTTCCCTCTCTCCCAGAAAAGGTTTTCCAGGAGATCTCGCGCGTGGTGGGGTCTGGCCGCGCTCCGGCCCTCGCTGACCGGCCCCAGATGCCCTTCACGGAGGCCACGATCCACGAGATCCAGCGCTGCAGCGACCTCATCCCCATGAACGTCCCGCACCGCCTGACGCGCGACGCCGACTTCCGCGGCTACCGAATCCCCAAGGTGACCCCGAAAGGGGACCCGGCCGGCCACCACGATGGCCACTATGGTCACTGTGGTCACAGGGAGCACAGAGACCCCGCCGGGGACCTGTCCAGTCACCATGATGGCCACTATGGCCACTGTGGTCACAGGGAGCACAGAGACCCCGCCGGGGACCTGTCCGGTCACCACGATGGCCACTGTGGTCACAGGGAGCACAGGGACATCCCGCCGAGCACCTGTCCGGTCACCACGATGGCCACTATGGCCACTGTGGTCACAGGGAGCACAGGGACCCTGCCGGGGACCCATCTGGTGACCACGATGGCCACTATGGCCACTGTGGCCACAGGGAGCACAGAGACCCCGCCAGGGACCTGTCCGGTCACCACTATGGCCACTATGGCCACTGTGGTCACAGGGAGCACAGGGACCCCGCTGGGGACCTGTCCGGTCACCTCAATGGCCACTATGGCCACTGTGGTCACAGGGAGCACAGAGACCCTGCCAGGGACCTGTCCGGTCACCACGATGGCCACTATGGCCACTGTGGTCACAGGGAGCACAGAGACCCTGCTGGGGACCTGTCCGGTCACCACGATGGCCACTATGGCCACTATGGTCGCAGGGACCCCAGTGACCCTGCTGGGGACCTGTCCGGTCACCACAATGGCCACTATGGCCACTATGGCCACTATGGTCACAGGGAGCACAGGGACCCCGCTGGGGACCTGTCCGGTCACCACAATGGCCACTATGGCTACTGTGGCCACAGGGACCCCAGTGACCCTGCCAGGGACCCATCTGGTGACCACGATGGCCACTATGGCCACTGTGGCCACAGGGAGCACAGAGACACCGCCGGGGACCTGTCCGGTCACCACTATGGCCACTATGGCCACTGTGGCCACAATGACCACAGGGACACTTCTGGTGACCACAATGGCCACTATGGCCACAGAGACCCATCCGGTGACCCATCTGGTGACCACTATGGCCACAATGACCACAGGGACCCCAGTGACCCCGCCAGGGACCCCTCCGGTGACCACTATGGCCACTATGGCCACTATGGCCACAGGGACACCGCCGGGGACCTGTCCGGTCACCACGATGGCCACTATGGCCACTGTGGCCACAGGGAGCACAGGGACCCATCCAGTGACCACAATGGCCACAGGGACCCGTCCGGTGACCATGATGGCCACTATGGCCACTATGGTCACAGGGAGCACAGGGACCCCGCCAAGGACCTCTCCGGTCACCACAATGGCCACTATGGCCACAGGGACCCCAGTGACCCTTCTGGTGACCACAATGGCCACTATGGCCACAGGGACCCCAGTGACCCTTCTGGTACCCACAATGGCCACTATAGACACAGGGACCCTGCCGGTGACCCATTCGGTGACCACTACGGCCACTATGGCCACAGGGACCCCGCCAGGGACCTGACTGGTGACCACTATGGCCACTATGGCCACGATGGCCACTATGGCCACAGGGACCACAGGGACACCGCCAGGGACCTGTCTGGTCACCACGATGGCCACTATGGCCACTGTGGCCACAGGGAGCACAGGGACCCATCCAGTGACCACAATGGCCACAGGGACCCCTCCGGTGACCACAATGGCCACTATGGCCACAATGGCCACAATGACCACAGGGACCCTTCCAGTGACCTGTCCGGTGACCACTATGGCCACTATGGCCACAGGGAGCACAGGGACCCTTCTTGTGACCACTATGGCCACTATGGCCACAAAGACCCCAGTGACCCCGCAAGGGACCCAACCGGTGACCACGATGGCCACTATGGCCGCAATGACCACAGGGACCCCAGGGACCCTGCCAGGGATCCGTCCAGTGACCACGATGGCCACTATGGCCACTATGGCCACAGGAACCCCAGGGATCCCTCCGGTGACCACTATGGCCACTATGGCCACTATGGCCACTATGGCCACAGGGACCCCGCCAGGGACCCCTCCGGTGACCACGATGGCCACTATGGCCACTATGGCCACAGGAACCCCAGGGATCCCTCCGGTGACCACTATGGCCACTATGGCCACTGTGGCCACAGGGACCCTGCCAGGGACCCCTCCAGTGACCACTATAGCCGCTATGGCCACAATGACCACAGGGAGCTGTCCAGTGACCACAATGGCCACAGGGACCCTTACGGTGACCGCAATGGCCACTATGGCCACAATGACCCCAGTGAACCTTCTGGTGACCACAATGAGCACAGGGGCCCCAGGGACTCCAGTGACCCCTCCAGTGACCCGTCCGGTGACCACTATGGCCACTATGGTCACAGGGACCACAGGGACCCCAGGGACCCTTCCGGTGACCCTTCCAGTGACCACTATGGCCACTATGGCCACCATGGCCACAGTGATCCCAGTGACCTTTCCCCTGACCCTTCCGGTGACCACTATGGCCACAGGGACCTGTCCAGTGACCACTATGGCCACTATGGCCACAATGACCACAGTGACCCCAGTGACCCTGCCGGGGACCCGTCCGGGGACCACTATGGCCACTATGGCCACAGGGACCTGTCCGGTGACCACAATGGCCACAGTGACCCTTCCAGTGACCACAATGACCACATTGGCCACTATGACCCTTCCAGTGACCCTTCCAGTGACCACCATGGCCACAGGGACCACAATGACCCTTCTGGTGACCACAATGGCCCCAGTGACCTTTCCGGTGATCACAATGACCACAATGACCCTTCAAGTGACTCTTCCGGTGACCACAATGGCCACAGGGGCCACAATGACCCTTCCGGTGACCACGATGGCCACAGTGACCCTTCCGGTGACCACAATGGCCACAGGGACCCCAGGGACCCCAGTGACCCCAGTGATCCTTCCAGTGACCCTTCCAGTGACCATTCCGGTGACCACAGTGACCACAGTGACCCTGCCGGTCACCACAATGGCCACAGTGACCCTTCTGGTGACCACAATGACCCTTCCGGTGACCACAATGGCCACAGTGACCCTTCTGGTGACCACAATGACTACAATGATCCTTCCAGTGACCCTTCCAGTGACCACAATGGCCACAGTGACCCAAATGACCCTTCCGGTGACCACAATGACCACAATGACCATTCCAGTGACCCTTCCGGTGACCACAATGACCACAATGACCATTCCAATGACCCTTCCGGTGACCACAATGACCACAATGACCATTCCAATGACCCTTCCGGTGACCACAATGACCCTTCCAATGACCCAAATGACTCCTCCAGTGACCACAGTGACCCTTCCAGTGACCCCAATGACCACTCCAATGACCCCAATGACCCCAAAACCTCTTCCAATGACCACAATGACCACTCCAATGACCCCAAGGACCCCAAGGACCCTTCCAATGACCCAAATGACCCCAATGACCACTCCAATGACCACAATGACCCCAAAACCCCTTCCAATGACCACAATGACCACTCCAGTGACTCCAATGACCACAATGACCCCAAAACCTCTTCCAATGACCCCAATGACCACTCCAATGACCCCAATGACCATTCCAATGACCCCAATGACCACAATGATCCCAAAACCTCTTCCAATGACCCCAGTGACCACTCCAATGACCCCAATGACCACTCCAATGACCCCAATGACCATTCCAATGACTCCAATGACCCCAAAAACCCTTCCAATGACCCCAGTGACCACTCCAATGACCCCAATGACCACTCCAATGACCCCAATGACCATTCCAATGACTCCAATGACCCCAAAACCCCTTCCAATGACCACAATGACCACTCCAATGACCCCAATGACCACAATGACCCCAAAACCTCTTCCAATGACCCCAATGACCACTCCAATGACTCCAATGACCCCAAAAACCCTTCCAATGACCCCAGTGACCACTCCAATGACCCCAATGACCACAATGACCCCAAAACCTCTTCCAATGACCCCAATGACCACTCCAATGACCACAATGATCCCAAAACCTCTTCCAATGACCCCAGTGACCACTCCAATGACCCCAATGACCACTCCAATGACCCCAATGACCATTCCAATGACTCCAATGACCCCAAAAACCCTTCCAATGACCCCAATGACCACTCCAATGACCCCAATGACCATTCCAATGACTCCAATGACCCCAAAAACCCTTCCAATGACCCCAGTGACCACTCCAATGACCCCAATGACCACTCCAATGACCCCAATGACCATTCCAATGACTCCAATGACCCCAAAACCCCTTCCAATGACCACAATGACCACTCCAATGACCCCAATGACCACAATGACCCCAAAACCTCTTCCAATGACCCCAATGACCACTCCAATGACTCCAATGACCCCAAAAACCCTTCCAATGACCCCAGTGACCACTCCAATGACCCCAATGACCACAATGACCCCAAAACCTCTTCCAATGACCCCAATGACCACTCCAATGACCACAATGATCCCAAAACCTCTTCCAATGACCCCAGTGACCACTCCAATGACCCCAATGACCACTCCAATGACCCCAATGACCATTCCAATGACTCCAATGACCCCAAAAACCCTTCCAATGACCCCAATGACCACTCCAATGACCCCAATGACCATTCCAATGACTCCAATGACCCCAAAACCTCTTCCAATGACCCCAATGACCCCAATGACCCCCAAAACCCTTCCAATGACCCCAAAACCCCTTCCAGCAACCCCATTGACCCTAATGACTGTTCCAATGACCCCAAATGACCCCAAATGACCCCTCTGCCCCCACAACTGACCCCACAGGGCATGGACGTGTACCCCGTGCTCAGCTCGGCCCTAAACGACCCCAAATCCTTCAAGAACCCCCAAAACTTCGACCCCGGGAACTTCCTGGACGAGCAGGGCCAGTTCCAGCGCAACGAGGCCTTCATGCCCTTCTCGGCCGGTAGCGACCCCAAAAATACCCCAAAACCTCCTGCGGGGACCCCGGACCCTTTTGGGATCCCCTAAAGCCTTTTTGGGGCTCCCTGACCCTTTTGGGATCCCCTAAATCCTCAGGGGACACCCCAAGGGCTTCGTGCCCTTCTCGGCCAGTACCGATCCCAAAAACCCCAAAAATCCCATAAATCCTCTGGGGGGGACTCCAGACCCTTTTGGGATCCCAAAAAGAACCCCAAATCCCATAAATCCCATAAATCATTGGGGTGGGGTCTTAAATCCTTTTGGGATCCCCTAAAGCCTTTTTGGGGCTCCCAGACTCTTTTGGGATCCCCTAAATCCTTTGGGAGGACTCCCAAATCCTTTTGGGATCCCCTAAAGCCTTTTTGGGGCTCCCTGACCCTTTTGGGATCCCCTAAATCCTCGGGGGACACCCCAAGGGCTTTGTGCCCTTCTCGGCCAGTACCGATCCCAAAAACCCCAAAAATCCCATAAATCCTCTGGGGGGGACTCCAGACCCTTTGGGGATCCCAAAAATCCCATAAATCCTTTGGGGGGGACTCCAGACCCTTTGGGGATCCCAAAAATCCCATAAATCCTTTGGGGGGGGACTCCAGACCCTTTTGGGATCCCCAAAAATCCCATAAAGCCTTTGGGGGGGACTCCAGACCCTTTTGGGATCCCAAAAATCCCATAAATCCTTTGGGGGGGACTCCAGACCCTTTTGGGATCCCAAAAATCCCATAAATCCTTTGGGGGGGACTCCAGACCCTTTTGGGATCCCAAAAAACCCCCCAAATCCGGTAGATCCCATAAATCATCGGGGTGGGGTCTTAAATCCTTTTGGGATCCCCTAAAGCCTTTTTGGGGCTCCCAGACTCTTTTGGGATCCCAAAAAATCCTTAAGGATCCCCTAAATCCTTGGGGGGAGACCCCAACCCTTTTGGGATCCCCTAAATCCTTGGAGGAGGGTCCAGACCCTTTGGGGACCCCCAACCCTGAAACCCCCAGACCCTTTTGGGACCCCCAGACCCTTTTAGGATCCCCAGCCCTGAAACCCCCAGACCCTTTTGGGACCCCCAGATCCTTTTGGGACCCTCAGACCCTTTCGGGATCCCCAGCCCTGAAACCCCCAGACCCTTTTGGGACCCCAGACCCATTTGGGACCCCCAGACCCTTTTGGGACCGCCCCATCCTGTTTCCCCCAGACCCTTTTAGGACCTCCAGACCCTTTCGGGACCCCCAGCCCTGAGACCCCCAGATCCTTTTGGGACCCCCAGACCCTTTTGGGACCCCCAGCCCTGAAACCCCCAGCCCCTTTCGGGATCCCCAGACCCTTTCGGGATCCCCCAGACTCTTTTGGGACCCCCCCCATCCTGTTTCCCCCAGACCCTTTTGGGACCCCCAGACCCTTTTGGGACCCCCTCCCCCATCCTGTTACCCCCAGACCCTTTTGGGACCCCACCCCTAAAAGCCCCAGACCCATCTGGGATCCCCCAAATCCTTTGGGATCGCCCAACCCCATTGCCCCCAGACCCTTTTGGGACCCCAAACCCTGAAACCCCCAGACCCTTTTGGGACCCCCAGCCCTGAAACCCCCAGACCCTTTTGGGACCCCCAGCCCCTTTCGGGACCCCCAGCCCTGAAACCCCCAGACCCTTTTGGGACCCCCCCCAATCCTGTTTCCCCCAGACCCTTTTGGGACCTCCAGACCCTGAGACCCCCAGACCCTTTTGAGACCCCCAGACCCTTTTGGGACCCCCCCCATCCTGTTTCCCCCAGACCCTTTTGGGACCTCCAGACCCTTTTGAGACCCCCCAGCCCTGAGACCCCCCAGCCCCTTTTGGGATCCCCCAGACCCTTTTGAGACCCCCAGCCCTGAGACCCCCCCAGACCCTTTTGGGACGCCCAGACCCTTTTGGGACCCCCAGCCCTGAAACCCCCAGACCCATCTGGGATCCCTCAGACCCTTTTGGGACCCCAAGATCCTTTTAGGACCCCCAGCCCCTTTCGGGATCCCCAGCCCTGAAACCCCCAGACCCTTTTGGGACCCCCCCCATCCTGTTACCCCCAGACCCTTTTAGGATCCCCCAGACCCATTTAGGATCCCCCACCCCATTTCGGGGGTCTCCCCCTGACGCCCCCTCCCCATTTCAGGGAAGCGGCTGTGCCTGGGGGAGGGGCTGGCGCGGATGGAGCTGTTCCTGTTCCTCACCCCGAAACCCCCAGACCCTTTTGGGACCCCCAGCCCTGAAACCCCCAGACCCTTTTGGGACCCCAGACCCATTTGGGACCCCCAGACCCTTTTGGGACCCCCAGACCCTTTTGGGACCACCCCATCCTGTTTCCCCCAGACCCTTTTAGGACCTCCAGACCCTTTTGAGACCCCCAGCCCTGAGACCCCCCCAGACTCTTTTGGGACGCCCAGACCCTTTCGGGACCCCCAGCCCTGAAACCCCCCAGACCCATCTGGGATCCCTCAGACCCTTTTGGGACCCCCCCCATCCTGTTTCCCCCAGACCCTTTTAGGACCTCCAGACCCTTTTGAGACCCCCAGCCCTGAGACCCCCCCAGACCCATCTGGGATCCCTCAGACCCTTTTGGGACCCCCAGATCCTTTTAGGACCCCCAGACCCTTTTGGGACCGCCCCATCCTGTTACCCCCAGACCCTTTTAGGATCCCCCAGACCCATTTAGGATCCCCCACCCCATTTCGGGGGTCTCCCCCTGACGCCCCCTCCCCATTTCAGGGAAGCGGCTGTGCCTGGGGGAGGGGCTGGCGCGGATGGAGCTGTTCCTGTTCCTCACCACGATCCTGCAGCGCCTCCGGCCCCAACCCCTGGGACCCCCCGAGGAGGTGCCCACGACCCCCCTGGAGAGCGGCTTCGGCAAAATCCCCCCCCGCTACGAGCTGCGCATGGTGCCGCGATGAGACCCCTCCCCAAATTCGGGAACGACCCCAAATCCACGGAAATTCCCCCAAAATCCACCCCCCCGCTACGAGCTGCGCATGGTGCCGCGATGAGACCCCTCCCCAAATTCGGGAACGACCCCAAATCCACGGAAATTCCCCCAAAATCCACCCCAAAATCCCCCCCCCGCTACGAGCTGCGCATGGTGCCGCGATGAGACCCCTCCCCAAATTCGGGAATCCCCCCCAAATCCACGGAAATTCCCCCAAAATCCCCCCCCGCTACGAGCTGCGCATGGTGCCGCGATGAGACCCCTCCCCAAATTCGGGAACGACCCCAAATCCACGGAAATTCCCCCAAAATCCCCCCCCGCTACGAGCTGCGCATGGTGCCGCGATGAGACCCCTCCCCAAATTCGGGAATCCCCCCCAAATCCACGGAAATTCCCCCAAAATCCACCCCAAAATCCCCCCCCCGCTACGAGCTGCGCATGGTGCCGCGATGAGACCCCTCCCCAAATTGAGGAATCCCCCCCAAATCCACGGAAATTCCCCCAAAATCCACCCCAAAATCCCCCCCCGCTACGAGCTGCGCATGGTGCCGCGATGAGACCCCTCCCCAAATTCGGGAACGACCCCAAATCCACGGAAATTCCCCCAAACCCCCCCCCCCCCGCTACGAGCTGCGCATGGTGCTGCGATGAGACCCCTCCCCAAATTCGGGAACGACCCCAAATCCACGGAAATTCCCCCAAACCCCCCCCCCCCGCTACGAGCTGCGCATGGTGCCGCGATGAGACCCCTCCCCAAATTCAGGAATCCCCCCCCAAATCCACGGAAATTCCCCCAAAATCCACCCCCCGCTACGAGCTGCGCATGGTGCCGCGATGAGACCCCTCCCCAAATTCGGGAACGACCCCAAATCCACGGAAATTCCCCCAAAATCCACCCCAAAATCCCCCCCCCGCTACGAGCTGCGCATGGTGCCGCGATGAGACCCCTCCCCAAATTCGGGAACGACCCCAAATCCACGGAAATTCCCCCAAAATCCCCCCCCCCGCTACGAGCTGCGCATGGTGCCGCGATGAGACCCCTCCCCAAATTCGGGAACGACCCCAAATCCACGGAAATTCCCCCAAAATCCACCCCAAAATCCCCCCCCCGCTACGAGCTGCGCATGGTGCTGCGATGAGACCCCTCCCCAAATTCGGGAACGACCCCAAATCCATGGAAATTCCCCCAAAATCCACCCCAAAATCCCCCCCCCGCTACGAGCTGCGCATGGTGCCGCGATGAGACCCCTCCCCAAATTCGGGAATCCCCCCCAAATCCACGGAAATTCCCCCAAAATCCACCCCAAAATCCCCCCCCCGCTACGAGCTGCGCATGGTGCCGCGATGAGACCCCTCCCCAAATTCGGGAATCCCCCCCAAATCCACGGAAATTCCCCCAAAATCCACCCCAAAATCCCCCCCCGCTACCAGCTGCGCATGGTGCCGCGATGAGACCCCTCCCCAAATTCGGGAACGACCCCAAATCCACGGAAATTCCCCCAAAATCCACCCCAAAATCCCCCCCCCCGCTACGAGCTGCGCATGGTGCCGCGATGAGACCCCTCCCCAAATTCAGGAATCCCCCCCAAATCCACGGAAATTCCCCCAAAATCCACCCCAAAATCCCCCCCCCGCTACGAGCTGCGCATGGTGCCGCGATGAGACCCCTCCCCAAATTCGGGAATCCCCCCCAAATCCACGGAAATTCCCCCAAAATCCCCCCCCGCTACGAGCTGCGCATGGTGCCGCGATGAGACCCCTCCCCAAATTCGGGAACGACCCCAAATCCACGGAAATTCCCCCAAAATCCCCCCCCGCTACGAGCTGCGCATGGTGCCACGATGAGACCCCTCCCCAAATTCGGGAATCCCCCCCAAATCCACGGAAATTCCCCCAAAATCCCCCCCCCGCTACGAGCTGCGCATGGTGCCGCGATGAGACCCCTCCCCAAATTCGGGAACGACCCCAAATCCACGGAAATTCCCCCAAAATCCCCCCCCCGCTACGAGCTGCGCATGGTGCCGCGATGAGACCCCTCCCCAAATTCGGGAACGACCCCAAATCCACGGAAATTCCCCCAAAATCCACCCCAAAATCCCCCCCCCGCTACGAGCTGTGCATGGTGCCGCGATGAGACCCCTCCCCAAATTCCCACCCCTCGAGACCCCTCCCCAAATTCGGGAATTCCCCCCAAGACGCCTCCCCAAATTCCCGCCCCCCTGAGACCCCTCCCCAAATTCGGGAATCCCCCAAATCAAGGGAAATTCCCCCAAAATCCATCCCAAAATCAGGATTCCCCCCAAGACCCCTCCCCAAATTCCCAACCTCGGGAATGCCCCAAACCAACTGAAATTCCCTCAAAATCCACCCCCAAAAATCCCCCCCCAGGACCCCAAATTTCCCCCTAAAATCCCCAAATTCCCCCCAAAAACCCCGAATTTCCCAACCCCCCCCCAAATTCCCCTCAAAACCCCTAAATTTCCCCCAAAATCCCAAATTCCCCTCCCAAAACCCCAAAATTCCCCCCAAAACCCCAAAATTCCCTCCAAAATCCCAAATTCCCCTCCCGAAACCCCAAAATTCCCCCTAAAACCCCCAATTTCCCCCCAAAATCCCAAATTCCCCCCCAAACTCCCCAAAATTCCCCTCCCAAAACCCCCAAATTCCCCCCAAAATCCCAAATTCCCCCCCAAAAACCCCAAATTCCCCTCCCAAAACCCCCAAAATTCCCCCTAAAACCACCAAATCCTCCCCCCCCAAAAACCCAAATTCCCGCCCAAGACCCCAAATTTCCCCCTAAAATCCCCGAATTCCCCCCAAAAACCCTGAATTCCCCCCAAAGCCCCCAAAATTCTCCTCAAAACCCCAAAATTCACCCCAAATAATCCCAAATTCCCCTCCCAAAACCCTAAACTTTCCCCAAAATTCCCCCTAAAAACCCAAAATTCCCCCAAAAATCCCAAATTCCCCTCCCGAAACCCCAAAATTCCCCCTAAAACCCCCAAAATCCCCCCAAAATCTCGACCTCCCCCCCAAAAAAAAAGCTGAAAACGTAAATTTTTTATTTCACATTTTCACACGCGGATTTGGGGGGGGGACCCCAAAATTCCCGGTTGGTTTGGGGTTTTTTTGGGGGGGGGGGGGGGTCTTCCCACTTCTTTTTCCACCCCCCGGCGACCCCTCCCCAAATTTCCCCGCCCCTCCCCCCCCCCAAAAAAAAAGTGCAAATAAATAAAAAAAAGGAAAAAAGAAAAAAAAAAAAAAGCAGGGAAAAAAAAGACCCCCCCCCAATTTGGGGGGGAGGGGGACGGAAAAAAATTGGGGGGGGGGGGGTTTGGGAATTCGAGAGTGCGACCCCCCCCCCCAAAAAAAAAAATTGGGGGAGGGTGGAGACCCCCCCCCCAAAAAAAATCCCACAGCAAAAACACCAAAAAATGGCCAAAAAATGGAAGCGGGGGTGGGGAGGGGTCCCCAAATTTTGGGGGGACCCCCCCCCCAAAAAAAAACCGCGTCAAGAAGGGGGGACCCCCCCCCAAATAAAGCAGGGACCCCCCCCCCCCCCCCCATTTTATTCCCATTTTTCGGGAATTTTTTTGCCCAAAAGCTGCTGATTTTGAGGCAAAATTTGGGATTTTTTGGGGGGGAGGAGAAGGGGAGGGGGGAGGGGGAGACCCCCCCCCCCCCAAAATGTAAAGTGGGGACCCCCCCACCCCAAATTTTTTGGGGGGTTTTGGGGGGGGGGTCCCCGAGGTCCGGCAGAGGCACCTGGTCCTGGAAAAGAGGGAAAAAAAGGGGATTTTGGGGAATTTTGGGGAATTTTGGGGGGGAGGGACTTAAATTTGGGGGGGGGTCTTGATTTTTGGGGGTCTTGATTTTGGGGGGGTCTCAAATTTGGGGGGGTCCTTGAAATTGGGGGGGTCTCGATTTTGGGGAGGTTTTAAATTTTGGGTGGGGGGTCCCAATTTTTGGGGGGTCTCAAATTTGGGGGGGACGGTCGCAATTTTTGGGGGGTCAAATTTGGGGGGGGTCTCGATTTTTGGGGGGGTCAAATTTTGGGGGTCTCAATTTTTGGGGGGTCTTAAATTTGGGGGGGTCTCGACTTTTGGGGGAGTCTTAAATTTGGGGGGGTCAAATTTGGGGGGGGTCCTCGATTTTTGGGGGTCTCGATTTTGGGGGGGGGTCTCAAATTTGGGGGATCTCAACTTTTGGGGGGTCGTAAATTTTGGGGGGTGTCGATTTTTGGGGGGGTCTCGATTTTTGGGGGCTCTCAAATTTGGGGGGTCTCTAATTTGGGGGGGGTCTCGATTTTTTGGGGGGTCTCAAATTTGGGGGATTTGACTTTTGGGGGGTCTTAAATTTTGGGGGGTGTCGATTTTTGGGGGGGTCTCGATTTTTGGGGGGGTCAAATTTGGGAGGTCTTGATTTGGGGGGGTCAAATTTTGGGGGGTCTCGATTTTTGGGGGGTCTCAATTTGGGGGATCTCAAATTTGGGGGGGTCTCTAATTTGGGGGGGTCTCGATTTTTTGGGGGGGTCTCAAATTTGGGGGGTCTCGACTTTGGGGAGGTCATAAATTTTGGGGGGTGTCGATTTTGGGGGGTCTCAATTTTTGGGGGTGTCAAATTTGGGAGGTCTTGATTTGGGGGGGCAAATTTTGGGGGGTCTCAATTTTTGGGGGGGTCTTAAATTTTGGGGGGTGCCAAATTTTGGCAGGTCTCGATTTTTGGGGGGTCAAATTTTGGGGGGGGGGGTCTCGATTTGGGGGATCTTCAATTTGGGGGGGGGCTCGACTTTTGGGGGTGGCCTTAAATTTGGGGGGGGTCTCACCTGGTTTTGGGGTTTTTTTGGGGGTCTCACCTGATTCTGGGGTTTTTTTGGGAGGGGTCTCACCTGATTTTGGGGTTTTTTTGGGGGGGGATCTCACCTGGTTTTGGGATTTTTTGGGGGGGTCTCACCTGATTTTTGGGATTTTTTGGGGGGGGTCTCACCTGGTTTTGGGGTTTTTTTGGGGGGTCTCACCTGATTTTTGGGGTTTTTTTGGGGGTCTCACCTGGTTTTGGGGGTTTTTTTTGGGGGGTCTCACCTGATTTTGGGGTTTTTTTTGGGGGGTCTCACCTGAGTTTTGGGATTTTTTGGGGGTCTCACCTGATTTTGGGGTTTTTTGGGGAGAGTCTCACCTGATTTTTGGGATTTTTTGGGGGGGGTCTCACCTGATTTTGGGGTTTTTGGGGGGTCTCACCTGGCTTTGGGGTTTTTTGAGATCTCCCCCTTTCTGGGGTTTTTTTGGGGGTCTCACCTGATTTTGGGGTTTTTTGGGGGGGTCTCACCTGATTTTGGGGTTTTTTTGGGTGGGGTCTCACCTGATTTTGGGGTTTGTTTGGGGGGGTCTCACCTGAGTTTTGGGGGTTTTTTTGGGGGGGTCTCACCTGAGTTTTGGGGTTTTTTTGGGGGTCTCACCTGATTTTGGGGTTTTTTTGGGGGTCTCACCTGGGGGTTTTGGGGTTTTTTTGGGGGTCTCACCTGGTTTTGGGGTTTTTTTGGGGGGTCTCACCTGATTTTGGGGTTTTTTTGGGGGTCTCACCTGGTTTTGGGGTTTTTTTGGGGGGGTCTCACCTGATTTCTGGGGTTTTTTTGGGGTGGGGTCTCACCTGATTTTTGGGATTTTTTGGGGGGGTCTCACCTGATTTTGGGGTTTTTTTGGGGGGTCTCACCTGATTTTGGGGTTTTTTTTGGGGGGTCTCACCTGATTTTTGGGGTTTTTTTGGGGGGTCTCACCTGATTTTGGGATTTTTTGGGGGGTCTCACCTGAGTTTTGGGATTTTTTTGGGGGGGGTCTCACCTGATTTTGGGGTTTTTTTTGAGGGTTCTCACCTGATTTTGGTTTTTTTGGGGGGGGGTCTCACCTGATTTTGGGGTTTTTTGGGGGGGTCTCACCTGGGGGTTTTGGGGTTTTTTTTGGGGGGGTCTCACCTGGTTTTGGGGTTTTTTTGGGGTGGGGTCTCACCTGATTTTTGGGATTTTTTTGGGGTGGGGTCTCACCTGATTTTTGGGGTTTTTTTGGGGGGGTCTCACCTGATTTTTGGGATTTTTTGGGGTGGGGTCTCACCTGATTTTTGGGATTTTTTTGGGGGGGTCTCACCTGATTTTGGGGTTTTTTTGAGGGGTCTCACCTGATTTTGGGATTTTTTGGGGGGGTCTCACCTGATTTTGGGGTTTTTTTGGGGGGTCTCACCTGATTTTGGGGTTTTTTGGGGGTCTCACCTGATTTTGGGGTTTTTTTGGGTGGGGTCTCACCTGATTTTGGGGTTTTTTTGGGGGGTCTCACCTGATTTTGGGGTTTTTTTGGGGGGTCTCACCTGGCTTTGGGGTTTTTTGAGATCTCCCCCTTTCTGGGGTTTTTTTGGGGGTCTCACCTGATTTTTGGGGTTTTTTTGGGGGGGTCTCACCTGGTTTTTGGGGTTTTTTGGGGGGGGTCTCACCTGGTTTTGGGGGTTTTTTTGGGGGGTCTCACCTGATTTTTGGGGATTTTTGGGGGGTCTCACCTGATTTTTGGGGTTTTTTTGGGGGGGTCTCACCTGGTTTTGGGGTTTTTTTGGGGGTCTCACCTGATTTTTGGGGTTTTTTTGGGGGGTCTCACCTGATTTTGGGGTTTTTTGGGGGGTCTCACCTGGGGTTTTGGGGTTTTTTTGGGGGGTCTCACCTGATTTTTGGGGGTTTTTTTGGGGGGTCTCACCTGATTTTTGGGTTTTTTTGGGGGGTCTCACCTGAGTTTTGGGATTTTTTGGGGGGGTCTCACCTGGTTTGGGGATTTTTTGGGGGGGTCTCACCTGGTTTTTGGGGTTTTTTTGGGGTGGGGTCTCACCTGATTTTTGGGTTTTTTTGGGGGGTCTCACCTGATTTTTGGGGTTTTTTTGGGGGTCTCACCTGATTTTTGGGGTTTTTTTGGGGGGTCTCACCTGATTTTTGGGGTTTTTTTGGGGGGTCTCACCTGATTTTTGGTTTTTTTTGGGGGGGTCTCACCTGATTTTTGGGATTTTTTGGGGGGGGATCTCACCTGGTTTTGGGATTTTTTGGGGGGGGTCTCACCTGGGGTTTTGGGGTTTTTTTGGGGGGTCTCACCTGATTTTGGGGTTTTTTGGGGGGTCTCACCTGATTTTGGGGTTTTTTGGGGGGTCTCACCTGATTTTTGGGGTTTTTTTGGGGGGGGGTCTCACCTGATTTTGGGATTTTTTGGGGGGGTCTCACCTGATTTTTGGGGTTTTTTTTGGGGGGTCTCACCTGGGGTTTTGGGGTTTTTTTTGGGGGGTCTCACCTGATTTTGGGTTTTTTGGGGGTCACACCTGATTTTTGGGGTTTTTTTTGGGGGGTCTCACCTGATTTTGGGGTTTTTTTTGGGGGGGGTCTCACCTGGTTTTGGGATTTTTTGGGGGGGTCTCACCTGATTTTTGGGATTTTTTTGGGGGGTCTCACCTGGGATTTTGGGGTTTTTTTTGGGGGGTCTCACCTGATTTTTGGGTTTTTTTGGGGGGGGTCTCACCTGGTTTTTGGGTTTTTTTTGGGGGGTCTCACCTGATTTTTGGGTTTTTTTGGGGGGGGTCTCACCTGATTTTTGGGTTTTTTTGGGGGGTCTCACCTGATTTTTGGGGTTTTTTTGGGGGTCTCACCTGATTTTGGGGTTTTTTGGGGGGCCTCACCTGATTTTGGGGTTTTTTGAGATCTCCCCCTTTCTGGGGTTTTTTTGGGGGGTCTCACCTGGGATTTTGGGGTTTTTTTGGGGAGGTCTCTCCTGATTTTGGGATTTTTTGGGGGGGTCTCACCTGATTTTGGGGTTTTTTGAGATCTCCCCCTTTCTGGGGTTTTTTTGGGGGGTCTCACCTGAGTTTTGGGATTTTTTGGGGTGGGGTCTCACCTGATTTTTGGGGTTTTTTTGGGGGGCTCTCACCTGATTTTTGGGGGTTTTTTGGGGGGGTCTCACCTGATTTTTGGGGTTTTTTTGGGGGGGGTCTCACCTGATTTTTGGGGTTTTTTTTGGGGGGGTCTCACCTGATTCTGGGGGTTTTTTTGGGGGGTCTCACCTGATTTTTGGGATTTTTTGGGGTGGGGTCTCACCTGATTTTTGGGATTTTTTGGGGGGGTCTCACCTGATTTTGGGTTTTTTTTGGGGGTCTCACCTGATTTTTGGGGTTTTTTTGGGGGGGGTCTCACCTGATTTTGGGTTTTTTGGGGGTCACACCGGATTTTTGGGTTTTTTTGGGGGGGACTCACCTGATTTTGGGGTTTTTTTGGGGGGGTCTCACCTGGGATTTTGGGGTTTTTTTTGGGGGGTCTCACCTGAGTTTTGGGTTTTTTTGGGGGGTCTCACCTGATTTTTGGGGTTTTTTTGGGGTGGGGTCTCACCTGATTTTTGGGGTTTTTTTTGGGGGGTCTCACCTGAGTTTTGGGATTTTTTGGGGGGGGGTCTCACCTGGTTTTGGGGTTTTTTTGGGGGTCTCACCTGAGTTTTGGGATTTTTTGGGGGGGTCTCACCTGGTTTTGGGATTTTTTGGGGTGGGGTCTCACCTGATTTTGGGGTTTTTGGGGGGTCTCACCTGATTTTTGGGGTTTTTTTGGGGGGGTCTCACCTGATTTTTGGGATTTTTTGGGGGGTCTCACCTGATTTTTGGGGTTTTTTTGGGGGGTCTCACCTGGCTTTGGGGTTTTTTGAGATCTCCCCCTTTCTGGGGTTTTTTTGGGGGTCTCACCTGATTTTGGGATTTTTTGGGGTGGGGTCTCACCTGATTTTTGGGATTTTTTTGGGGGGTCTCACCTGATTTTTGGGGTTTTTTTGGGGGGTCTCACCTGATTTTTGGGATTTTTTTGGGGGGGGTCTCACCTGGTTTTGGGATTTTTTTGGGGGGGTCTCACCTGGGGTTTTGGGGTTTTTTTGGGGGGTCTCACCTGAGTTTTGGGGTTTTTTTGGGGTGGGGTCTCACCTGATTTTGGGATTTTTTGGGGGGGTCTCACCTGACTTTTGGGGTTTTTTTTGGGGGGTCTCACCTGATTTTTGGGGTTTTTTTGGGGGGGGGTCTCACCTGAGTTTTGGGGGATTTTTTGGGGGGGTCTCACCTGATTTTTGGGGTTTTTTTGGGGGGGGTCTCACCTGATTTTTGGGGTTTTTTTGGGGGGGGTCTCACCTGGCTTTGGGGTTTTTTGAGATCTCCCCCTTTCTGGGTTTTTTTTGGGGGGTCTCACCTGATTTTTGGGATTTTTTGGGGTGGGGTCTCACCTGGCTTTGGGGTTTTTTGGGGGTCTCACCTGATTTTGGGGTTTTTTTGGGGGGGTCTCACCTGGGGGTTTTGGGGTTTTTTTTTGGGGGTCTCACCTGATTTTTGGGGTTTTTTTGGGGGGGTCTCACCTGATTTTGGGTTTTTTTGGGGGGTCTCACCTGATTTTGGGGGTTTTTTTTGGGGGGTCTCACCTGAGTTTTGGGGTTTTTTGGGGTGGGGTCTCACCTGATTTTTGGGGTTTTTTTGGGGGGTCTCACCTGATTTTTGGGGTTTTTTTGGGGGTCTCACCTGATTTTGGGGTTTTTTTGGGGGGGTCTCACCTGATTTTGGGGTTTTTTTGGGGGGGTCTCACCTGATTTTTGGGGTTTTTTTGGGGGGGGGTCTCACCTGATTTTGGGATTTTTTGGGGGGGTCTCACCTGATTTTTGGGATTTTTTGGGGGGGATCTCACCTGGTTTTGGGATTTTTTTGGGGGGGGTCTCACCTGATTTTTGGGGGTTTTTTGGGGGGGTCTCACCTGATTTTTGGGATTTTTTTGGGGGGGTCTCACCTGATTTTTGGGTTTTTTTGGGGGGGGTCTCACCTGAGTTTTGGGATTTTTTGGGGGGGGTCTCACCTGATTTTGGGGTTTTTTGGGGGGTCTCACCTGATTTTGGGGTTTTTTTGGGTGGGGTCTCACCTGATTTTGGGGTTTTTTTTGGGGGGTCTCACCTGATTTTTGGGGTTTTTTTGGGGGGTCTCACCTGATTTTTGGTTTTTTTTGGGGGGTCTCACCTGATTTTGGGTTTTTTGGGGGGTCTCACCTGATTTTTGGGATTTTTTGGGGTGGGTCTCACCTGGCTTTGGGGTTTTTTGAGATCTCCCCCTTTCTGGGGTTTTTTTGGGGGTCTCACCTGATTTTTGGGATTTTTTGGGGTGGGGGTCTCACCTGAGTTTTGGGATTTTTTTGGGGGGGGTCTCACCTGATTTTGGGGTTTTTTTTGAGGGGTCTCACCTGATTTTGGGTTTTTTTTGGGGGGGTCTCACCTGATTTTTGGGGTTTTTTTGGGGGTCTCACCTGATTTTGGGGGTTTTTTGGGGTGGGGTCTCACCTGATTTTTGGGGTTTTTTTGGGGTGGGGTCTCACCTGATTTTGGGGTTTTTGGGGGGTCTCACCTGATTTTTGGGGTTTTTTTGGGGTGGGGTCTCACCTGATTTTGGGTTTTTTGCGATCTCCCCCTTTCTGGGGTTTTTTTGGGGGTCTCACCTGATTTTTGGGATTTTTTGGGGGGGAATCTCACCTGGTTTGGGGATTTTTTGGGGGGTCTCACCTGATTTTTGGGATTTTTTGGGGGGGTCTCACCTGATTTTGGGTTTTTTGGGGGTCACACCTGATTTTTGGGTTTTTTTGGGGGGTCTCACCTGATTTTTGGGTTTTTTGGGGGTCTCACCTGATTTTTGGGGTTTTTTTGGGGGGGGTCTCACCTGATTTTGGGGTTTTTTGGGGGGTCTCACCTGGTTTTGGGGTTTTTTTGGGGGGGTCTCACCTGATTTTGGGGTTTTTTTGGGGGTCTCACCTGATTTTTGGGTTTTTTTGGGGGGGGGTCTCACCTGATTTTGGGTTTTTTTGGGGGTCTCACCTGGTTTTGGGGGTTTTTTTTGGGGGGGGTCTCACCTGATTTTTGGGGTTTTTTGGGGGGTCTCACCTGATTTTGGGATTTTTTGGGGGGATCTCACCTGATTTTGGGGTTTTTTTTGGGGGGTCTCACCTGGCTTTGGGGTTTTTTGAGATCTCCCCCTTTCTGGGGTTGTTTTGGGGGGTCTCACCTGATTTTTGGGATTTTTTTGGGGGGGGGTCTCACCTGATTTTTGGGATTTTTTGGGGGGGTCTCACCTGATTTTTGGGATTTTTTGGGGGGGTCTCACCTGATTTTGGGATTTTTTGGGGGGGTCTCACCTGATTTTTGGGATTTTTTTGGGGGGTCTCACCTGGTTTTTGGGGTTTTTTTGGGGGGGTCTCACCTGATTTTTGGGGTTTTTTTGGGGTGGGGTCTCACCTGATTTTTGGGGTTTTTTTGGGGTGGGGTCTCACCTGATTTTGGGTTTTTTTGGGGGGGTCTCAGCAGCTGCAGCTCTGCCGGGGCTGGGCCGGAGCCCCCCGGGGCTGCCGGAGCTGCCGGAGCGACGCGTCCCCGTACTGGATCCCTGATCCCATCCGCTCGGGATCCAGCTCCCCTGGGAAGGAAAAAACGGGAATTCGGAGATCCCCAAATCCCCCCAAATCCCCCCCAAAGCTCAAGTCCCCGTCGAAAAAAAAAAAAAAAAGGGAATTTGGAGGTCCCCAAATCCCCTCAAATCCACCCCAAACCCAGTCTTGATCCACTGGGGAAAAAAAATGGGAATGTTGGGGTCTCAAAAATCTCCCCCAAACCCATCCCAGATCCCCCAAAATTCCCCCAGTTCCCTCAGAAAAAATGGGAATTTTGGGGTCCCAAAAAACCCTTCAGATCCCACCGGATCCCTGCACTGGATCCCAGATCTCCTGGGGGAAAACGGGAATTCTGGGATCCCAAAATCCCCTGGAAAAAATGGGAATTTGGGGATCCCCAAATCCCCCCAGATCCCCTGGAAAAAATGGGAATTTGGGGATCCCCAAATCCCCCCAAATCCCCTGGAAAAAATGGGAATTTGGGGATCCCAAAATCTCCCCCAAACCCATCCCAGATCCCCCAAAATTCCCCCAGTTCCCCTGGAAAAAATGGGAATTCCGGGACCCCAAAATCCCCTGGAAAAAATGGGAATTTGGGGATCCCAAAATCCCCCAAAATCCTCTGGAAAAAATGGGAATTTGGGGATCCCCAAATCCCCCCAAATCCCCTGGAAAAAATGGGAATTTGGGGATCCCAAAATCTCCCCCAAACCCATCCCAGATCCCCCAAAATTCCCCCAGTTCCCCTGGAAAAAATGGGAATTCTGGGACCCCAAAATCCCCCCAAATCCACCCCAAATCTACTCAGATCCCCTGGGGAAAAAAAGGGAATTTTTGGGAATTTTGGGATCCCAAGATCCCCCTCTGATCCCACCAGATCCATGAATTTGATCCCAGATCCCCTGGGGGGAAATGGGAATTTTGGGATCCCCAAATCCCCCCAGATCCCCTGGAAAAAATGGGAATTTGGGGATCCCAAAATCTCCCCCAAACCCATCCCAGATCCCCCAAAATTCCCCCAGTTCCCCTGGAAAAAATGGGAATTTTGGGGTCCCAAAATCCCCCCAAATCCCCTGGGAAGGAAAAAATGGGAATTCTGGGACCCCAAAATTCCCCCAAATCCACCCCAAATCTACTCAGATCCCCTGGGGGAAAAAAGGGAATTTTGGGGAATTTTGGGATCCCAAGATCCCCCTCAGATCCCACCAGATCCCTGCACTGGATCCCAGATCTCCTGGGGGAAAACAGGAATTCTGGGATCCCAAAATCCCCTGGAAAAAATGGGAATTTGGGGATCCCCAAATCCCCCCAAATCCTCTGGAAAAAATGGGAATTTGGGGATCCCAAAATCTCCCCCAAACCCATCCCAGATCCCCCAAAATTCCCCCAAAATTCCCCTGGAAAAAAAAGGGAACTCTGGGATCCCAAAATCCCCCCAAATCCACCCCAAATCTACTCAGATCCCCTGGGGGAAAAAGGGAATTTTTGGGAATTTTGGGATCCCAAGATCCCCCTCAGATCCCACCAGATCCCTGTACTGGACCCCAGATCTTCTGGGAAAAAAAGGGAATTCTGGGATCCCAAAATCCCCTGGAAAAAATGGGAATTTGGGGATCCTAAAATCCCCCAAACCCATCCCAGATCCCCCAAAATTCCCCCAGTTCCCCTGGAAAAAAATGGGAATTCTGGGATCCCAAAAAACCCCTCAGATCCCACCAGATCCCTGTACTGGATCCCAGATCTTCTGGGGGGAAATGGGAATTCCAGGATCCCAAAATCCTCTGGGAAAAACGGGAATTTGGGGATCCCAAAATCTCCCCCAAACCCATCCCAGATCCTGTTCCCTGATCCCGGATCCCTTTCCCTGATCCCGATCCCGGATCCCTTTCCCCGATCCCAAATCCCTTTTCACGATCCCGATCCTGGATCCCTTTCCTGATCCTGGTCCTGATCCCAATCCCGGATCCCTTTCCCCGATCCCTTTTCCCAATCCCCGATCCCAATCCCGATCCCTTTCCCTGATCCCAATCCTGATCCCCGATCCCTTTCCCCGATCCTGATCCCGGATCCTTTTCCCCGATGCCGGATCCCTTTCCCCAATCCTGATCCTGGATCCCTTTCCCTGATCCCAATCCCGGATCCCTTTCCCCGATCCCAGATCCCAGATCCCTTCCCCGATCCCAATACTGACCCCCGATCCCTTTCCCCAATCCCCATCCCGATCCTGGATCCCTTTCCCTGATCCGAGATCCTTTCCCCAATCCCAATCCCAGATCCCTTTCCCCGATCCCAATCCCAGATCCCAATCCCAAATCCCAGATCCCTTTCCCCAATCCTGATCCCAGATCCCAATCCCCGATCCCCATCCCCGATCCCTTTTCCCAATCCCGATCCCGGATCCCTTTCCCCGATCCTGGATCCCAATCCCAGATCCCATTCCCTGATCCCGGATCCCTTTCCCCGATCCCGGATCCCCATCCCAGATCCCTTTCCCTGACCCTGATCCCAATCCCGGATCCCTCTCCCAATCCCGATCCCTGATCCCGATCCCGGATCCCTTTCCCTGATCCCGATCCCCATCCCAGATCCCTTTCCCAGATCCCGATCCCGGATCCCTTTCCCCGATCCCAGATCCCCATCCCAGATCCCTTTCCCTGACCCTGATCCCGATCCCAGATCCCTTTCCCCGATCCCGATCCCGGATCCCTTTCCCCGATCCCGAATCCCGATCCCGGATCCCTGATCCCGATCCCGGGCGGGCGGGGCCGGTACCGGATTCGATCTTGTTGAGGATGGTGCGGGCGCACTTCAGGAACGCCTCCTCCACGTTCTCGCCCGTCAGCGCGCTCGTCTCCAGGAACATCAGCTCTGCTTCCCGGGAAAAGGCCCGTTCCCGCCTGGAATCCCCACTGGGAGCCCCTGGAATCCCCACTGGGAGCCCCGTTCCCGCCTGGAATCCCCACTGGGAGCCCCCTGGAATCCCCGTTCCCGCCTGGAATTCCCACTGGGAGCCCCTGGAATCCCCACTGGGAGCCCCATTCCCACCTGGAATTCCCACTGGGATCCCCTGGAATCCCCACTGGGAGCCCCATTCCCGCCTGGAATCCCCACTGGGAGCCCCTGGAATCCCCACTGGGAGCCCCATTCCCGCCTGGAATCCCCACTGGGAGCCCCTGGAATCCCCATTCCCACTGGGAGCCCCGTTCCCGCCTGGAATTCCCACTGGGAGCCCCTGGAATTCCCACTGGGAGACCCCTGGAATCCCCACTCCCAACTGGAATCCCCCCTGGAATCCCCATTCCTGCCTGGAATTCCCACCTGGAATCCCCACTGGCAGCCCCCTGGAATTCCCGTTCCCACCTGGAATTCCCACTGGGAGCCCCTTGGAATCCCCGTTCCCGCCTGGAATTCCCACCTGGAACTCCCTGGAATTCCCATTCCCACTGGGAGCCCCCTGGAATCCCCACTCCCACCTGGAATCCCCCCTGGAATTCCCATTCCCGCCTGCAATTCCCCACTGGGAGCCCCTGGAATCCCCATTCCCACTGGGAGCCCCCTGGAATCCCCACTCCCACCTGGAATCCCCCCTGGAATCCCCATTCCTGCCTGGAATTCCCACCTGGAATCCCCACTGGCAGCCCCCTGGAATTCCCATTCCCGCCTGGAATCCCCACTGGGAACCCCCTGGAATTCCCGTTCCCGCCTGGAATTCCCACCTGGAACTCCCTGGAATCCCCACTCCCACTGGGAGCCCCCTGGAATCCCCGTTCCCGCCTGGAATCCCCACTGGGAGCCCCATTCTCACCTGGAATCCCCACTGGGAACCCCCTGGAATTCCCATTCCTGCCTGGAATTCCCACATGGAACCCCCTGGAATCCCCACTCCCACCTGGAATCCCCACTGGGAGCCCCATTCCCGCCTGGAATTCCCACTGGGAGCCCCCTGGAATTCCCATTCCCACTGGGAGCCCTCACTCCCACTGGGAGCCCCTGTTCCCACCTGGAATTCCCACCTGGAATCCCCATTCCCGCCTGGAATTCCCACCAGGACCCCCCTGGAATCCCCATTCCCACCTGGAATTCATCCCAGGACCCCTCATCCCACCTGGAATTCCCACTGGGTACCCCCTGGAATCCCCATTCCCGCCTGGAATTCCCACCTGGAACCCCCTGGAATCCCCATTCCCACTGGGAGCCCCCTGGAATCCCCATTCCCGCCTGGAATTCCCACCTGGAACTCCCTGGAATTCCCGTTCCCACCTGGAATTCCCACTGGGAGCCCCACTCCCACCTGGAATTCATCCCAGGACCCCTCATCCCACCTGGAATTCCCACTGGGAACCCCCTGGAATCCCCACTCCCACCTGGAATCCCCACTGGGAACCCCCTGGAATTCCCGTTCCCGCCTGGAATTCCCACTGGGAGCCCCCTGGAATCCCCACTCCCACCTGGAATCCCCACTGGAATCCCCATTCCTGCCTGGAATTCCCACCTGGAACCCCCTGGAATCCCCACTCCCACCTGGAATCCCCACTGGGAGCCCCGTTCCCGCCTGGAATTCCCACTGGGAACCCCATGGAATCCCCGTTCCCGCCTGGAATCCCCACTGGGAACCCCCTGGAATTCCCATTCCCACTGGGAGCCCTCACTCCCACTGGGAACCCCCTGGAATCCCCGTTCCCACCTGGAATTCCCACAGGGAGCCCCCTGGAATCCCCACTCCCACTGGGATCCCCATGGAATCCCCATTCCCACTGGAATTCCCACCTGGAACTCCCTGGAATCCCCACTCCCACTGGGAGCCCCCTGGAATCCCCACTCCCGCCTGGAATCCCCACTGGGAACCCCCTGGAATTCCCATTCCCACTGGGAGCCCTCGTTCCCGCCTGGAATTCCCACCAGGACCCCCCTGGAATCCCCATTCCCACCTGGAATTCATCCCAGGACCCCTCATCCCACCTGGAATTCCCACTGGGTGCCCCCTGGAATCCCCATTCCCACCTGGAATTCCCACCTGGAACTCCCTGGAATCCCCACTCCCACCTGGAATCCCACCTGGAATCCCCATTCCTGCCTGGAATTCCCACCTGGAATCCCCACTGGGAGCCCCATTCCCACCTGCAATTCCCACTGGGAGCCCCTGGAATTCCCATTCCCACTGGGAGCCCTCACTCCCACTGGGAGCCCCTGTTCCCACCTGGAATTCCCCCTGGAATCCCCATTCCCACCTGGAATTCCCACCAGGACCCCCCTGGAATCCCCACTCCCACCTGGAATTCATCCCAGGACCCCTCATCCCACGTGGAATTCCCACTGGGTGCCCCCTGGAATCCCCATTCCCGCCTGGAATTCCCCCTTTTTTTCCCCAATTCCCCCCCATTTTTTCCCCGCAATCCCCAATCCCATTTTCCCCATTTTTCCCCTTTTCCCCATTTCTCCCCTTTTCCCATTTTTCCTGTTTCTCCCCCTTTTCCCGTTATTCCCGTTTTCCCCCTTTTCCCGTATTTTGTGCTTTCCCCGTTTTTCCCCTTTTCCCATTTCTCCCCCTTTCCCCCCTTTTCCCGTTTTTCCCGTTTTTCCCCTTTCCCCCCTTTTCCCTCTTTTCCCCCTTTTTTCCCTTTTCCCATTTTCCCCCTTTTCCCATTTTTCCCCCTTTTTCTCCCTTTCCCCCTTTTCCTGTTTTCCCCTTTGCCCATTTTTCCCATTTCTCCCCTTTTCCCATTTTTCCTGTTTCTTCCCCTTTTCCCGTTATTCCCGTTTTTCCCATTTTCCCCCCTTTCCCCCTTTTCCCATTTCACCCCCTTCTCCCCCTTTTCCTCCTTTTCCCATTTTTCCTGGTTTTCCCTTTTTCCCCCCTTTTCCTCTCCCCCTTTTCCCATTTCCCCCTTTTCCCATTTTTCCTCGTTTTTCCCCTTTTCCCCCGTTTTTCCCATTTTTCCCCCTTTTTCCCCTTCTTCCCCTTTTCCCCTTCTCCCCCTTTTTCCCTTTTTCCCTTTTCCCCCCATCCCATTTTTCCCCTTTTTCCCCCCTTTTCCCATTTTCCCCCCATTTTCCCATTTCCCCCCTTTTCCCATTTTCCCCCATTTTCCCCTTTTCCCCCTTTTCCCCATTTTCCCCCCTTTTCCTCTCCCCCTTTTCCCACTTTTCCCCCAATTTTCCCCCTTTTCCCATTTCCCCCTTTTCCCATTTTTCCCACTTTTCCCCCCTTTTCCCTCTTTTCCCCCTTTTCCCCCTTTTCCCATTTTTCCATTTTCCCCCTTTTCCCATTTTCCCCCTTTTTTCCCTTTTCCCCCTTTTCCCCTTTCCCCCCTTTTTCCCCTTTTCCCCTTTCCCCCCTTTTTCCCCCTTTTCCCATTTTCCTCCCTTTTCCCACTTTTCCCACTGTTCCCATTTTTCCCCCTTCTCCCCCTTTCCCCCTTTTCCCGTTTTCCCATTTTCCCCCAATTTTCCCCCTTTTCCCATTTCCCCCTTTTCCCATTTTTCCTATTTTTCCCCTTTTTCCCATTTTCCCATTTATCCCTTTTTCCCCCCTTTTCCCTCTTTTCCCCCTTTTCCCATTTTTCCATTTTCCCCCTTTTCCCATTTTCCCCCTATTTTTCCTGTTCTTCCCCCTTCTCCCATTTTCCCTTTTTCCCCTTTTTCCATTTTCCCCCTTTTCCCCATTTTCCCATTTTTTCCCCTTTTCCCCCTTTTTCCCATTTCCCCTCCTTTTTCCCCTTTTCCCATTTTCCTCCCTTTTCCCACTGTTCCCGTTTTTCCCCCTTTTCCCATTTTCCCCCTTCTCCCCCTTGTCCTGTTTTCCCCTTTTCCCCTTTCCCCATTTTTCCCATTTTCCCCCTTATCCCATTTTTCCCGTTTTTCCCTTTTTTCCCCCCATTTTCCCCCTTTCCCCCTTTTTCCCCCTTTTCCTCTCCCCCTTTTCCCATTTTCCCCCCAATTTTCCCCCTTTCCCCTTTTCCCCCCTATCCCATTTTCCCCTTTTTCCCCCTTTTCCCATTTTCCCCCCATTTTCCCATTTCCCCCCTTTTCCTTTCCCCCTTTTCCCATTTTCCCCCATTTTCCCCTTTTCCCCATTTTCCCCCCTTTTCCTCTCCCCCTTTTCCCATTTTTCCCCCAATTTCCCCCCTTTTCCCATTTTTCCTATTTTTCTCCTTTTCCCCCTTTTTTTTCCGTTTTCCCCATTTATCCCTTTTTCTCCTTTTCCCCCTTTTCCCATTTTTCCATTTTCCCCCTTTTCCCATTTTCCCCCTATTTTTCCTGTTCTTCCCCCTTCTCCCATTTTCCCATTTTCCCCTTTTTCCATTTTCCCCCTTTTCCCCATTTTCCCGTTTTTCCCCTTTTCCCCCTTTTTCCCATTTTTCCCCTTCTTCCCCTTTTCCCCCTTTTCCCATTTTCCTCCCTTTTCCCACTTTTCCCACTGTTCCCGTTTTTCCCCCTTTTCCCATTTTCCCCCTTCTCCCCCTTGTCCTGTTTTCCCCTTTTCCCCTTTCCCCATTTTTCCCATTTTCCCCCTTTTCCCCTTTTTCCCATTTTTCCCCTTCTCCCCCTCTTCCCCCTTATCCCATTTTTCCCGTTTTTCCCTTTTTTCCCCCCATTTTCCCCTTTCTCCCTTTTTCCCCCTTTTCCCATTTTCCCCCCAATTTTCCCCCTTTCCCCTTTTCCCCCTTTTCCCATTTTCCCCCCCATTTTCCCACTTTTCCCGCTGTTCCCATTTTTCCCATTTTTCCCCCTTTTTCCCCTTTTCCCCCTTTTCCCATTTTCCTCCCTTTTCCCACTTTAACCCACTGTTCCCATTTTTCCCCCTTTTCCCATTTTTCCCCCTTTTCCCATTTTCCCCCTTTTCCCCCTTTCCCCCTTTTCCCGTTTTCCCCTTTTCCCATTTTTCCCCCTTCTCCCCTTCTCCCCCTTTTTCCCCTTTTCCCCCCTATCCCATTTTTCCCCTTTTTCCCCCTTTTCCCATTTTCCCCCCATTTTCCCATTTCCCCCCTTTTCCCCCTTTTCCTTCCCCCTTTTCCCATTTTCCCCCTTTTTCCCCTTTTCCCCCTTTTCCCCATTTTCCCCCCTTTTCCCATTTTTCCCCCAATTTTCCCCCTTTTCCCATTTTTCCTATTTTTCCCCTTTCCCCCCTTTTTCCCATTTTTCCCATTTATCCCTTTTTCTCCCCTTTTCCCCCTTTTCCCATTTTTCCATTTTCCCCCTTTTCCCATTTTCCCCCTATTTTTCCTGTTCTTCCCCCTTCTCCCATTTTCCCCATTTTCCCTTTTTCCCCTTTTTCCATTTTCCCCCTTTTCCCCATTTTCCCGTTTTTCCCCTTTTCCCCCTTTTTCCCATTTTTCCCCCTTTTTCCCATTTTTTCCCCTTTTCCCCTTTTTCCCATTTCCCCCCCCCTTTTTCCTTTCTTCCCCTTTTCCCCCTTTTCCCATTTTCCTCCCTTTTCCCACTGTTCCCGTTTTTCCCCCTTTTCCCATTTTCCTCCCTTTTCCCACTTTTCCCACTGTTCCCATTTTTCCCCCTTTTCCCATTTTCCCCCTTTTCCCATTTTCCCCCTTCTCCCCCTTGTCCTGTTTTCCCCTTTTCCCCTTTCCCCATTTTTCCCATTTTCCCCCTTTTCCCCTTTTTCCCATTTATCCCTTTCTCCCCCTCTTCCCCCTTATCCCATTTTTCCCGTTTTTCCCTTTTTTCCCCCCATTTTCCCCCTTTCCCCCTTTTTCCCCCTTTTCCTCTCCCCCTTTTCCCATTTTCCCCCAATTTTCCCCCTTTTCCCATTTTCCTCCCTTTTCCCACTTTTCCCGCTGTTCCCATTTTTCCCCCTTTTTCCCTTTTCCCCCCTATCCCATTTTTCCCCTTTTTCCCCCTTTTCCCATTTTCCCCCCATTTTCCCATTTCCCCCCTTTTCCCCCTTTTCCTTTTCCCCTTTTCCCCCCTTTTCCCATTTTCCTCCCTTTTCCCACTGTTCCCGTTTTTCCCCCTTTTCCCATTTTCCTCCCTTTTCCCACTGTTCCCGTTTTTCCCCCTTTTCCCATTTTCCCCCTTCTCCCCCTTGTCCTGTCCTTTCCCCTTTTCCCCTTTCCCCATTTTTCCCATTTTCCCCCTTTTCCCCTTTTTCCCATTTTTCCCCTTCTCCCCCTCTTCCCCCTTATCCCCTTTTTTCCTTTCCCTTTTTCCCCCCCATTTTCCCCCTTTTCCCCATTTCCCCCCTTTTCCTCTCCCCCTTTCCCACTTTTCCCCCAATTTTCCCCCTTTTCCCTCTTTTCCCCTTTTCCCATTTTTCCATTTTCCCCCTTTTCCCATTTTCCCCCTATTTTTCCTGTTCTTCCCCCTTCTCCCATTTTCCCTTTTTCCCCTTTTTCCATTTCCCCCCTTTTCCCCAATTTCCCGTTTTTCCCCTTTTCCCCCTTTTTCCCATTTTTCCCCCTTTTTCCCATTTTTTCCCCTTTTTCCCATTTTTCCCCCTTTTTCCCATTTTTCCCCTTTTCCCCCTTTTCCCCTTTTCCCCCTTTTCCTTTTTCCCCCTTTTCCCCATTTTCCCCCTTTCCCTTTCCCATTATCCCATCCCCCTTCTCCCCCTGCTGTTTCCCTCTCCCCCTTTCCCCCTTTTCCCCCCCTTTTCCCCTTTCCCCTTTTCCCATTTTCCCCTTCCCCCTTCCCCTTCTCCCCCTCTTCCCCTTTTCCCCTTTTTCCCGTTTTTCCCTTTTTCCCCCCCATTTTCCCCCTTTTCCCCCATTTTCCCCCTTTTCCTCTCCCCCTTTTCCCCCTTTTCCCCTTTTCCCCCCTCCCCCTTTTCCCTCCCCCATTTTTCCATTTTCCCCCTTTTCCCATTTTCCCCCTATTTTTCCTGTTCTTCCCCCTTCTCCCATTTTCCCCTTTTTCCCTTTTTCCATTTTCCCCCTTTTCCCCATTTCCCATTTTTTCCCCTTTTCCCCCTTTTTCCCATTTCCCCTCCTTTTTCCCCTTTTCCCATTTTCCTCCCTTTTCCCACTTTCCCGTTTTTCCCCCTTTTCCCATTTTCCCCCTTCTCCCCCTTGTCCTGTTTTCCCCTTTTCCCCTTTCCCCCATTTTTCCCATTTTCCCCCTTATCCCATTTTCCCGTTTTTCCCTTTTTTCCCCCATTTTCCCCCCTTTCCCCCCTTTTTCCCCCCTTTTCCTCTCCCCCTTTTCCCATTTTCCCCCCAATTTTCCCCTTTCCCCTCTTTTCCCATTTTCCTCCCTTTTCCCACTTTTCCCGCTGTTCCCATTTTCCCCCCAATTTTCCCCCTTTCCCCTTTTCCCCCCTATCCCATTTTTCCCCTTTTTCCCCCTTTTCCCATTTTCCCCCCATTTCCCATTTCCCCCCTTTTCCCCCTTTTCCTTTCCCCCTTTTCCCATTTTCCCCCATTTTCCCCTTTTCCCCCTTTTCCCCATTTTCCCTCCTTTTCCCATTTTTCCCCCAATTTTCCCCCTTTTCCCATTTTTCCTATTTTTCCCCTTTTCCCCCCTTTTTCCCGTTTTCCCATTTATCCCTTTTTCTCCCCTTTTCCCCCTTCTCCCATTTTTCCATTTTCCCCCTTTTCCCCATTTCCCCCCTATTTTTCCTGTTCTTCCCCCTTCTCCCATTTTTCCCCCTTTCCCCCTTCTCCCATTTTTCCCGTTTTTCCCGGTTTTCCCCCTTTTCCCGCCATTCCCGGACCGTTTTCCTGGGCGAAGCGCGAGGCCTCCAGGAACGTCACCTCCCGCTCGTTCTCCAGATCCTTCTTGTTCCCGCACAGGATGATGACGATGTTGGGGCTGGCCAAGGTCCGGGCGTCCGTCAGCCACTGGGCCAGGGCGTTGTAGGTCTCCCGGCTGGAATTTGGGATCGGGATCCATGGGAATCCCAAAAAATAACCCAAGAAACGAAAAAAAAACCACCAAAAAATGAGAAAAACTGCCCCAAAAAGTCATAAATTCACATGGTGATGTCATAAATCCACACGATGATGTCACACTCAGCCATCGGGCCGGGCTGTTGGAGGTCTCCCGGCTGGAATTTGGGATCGGGAAGTTGGGATGGGGATCCATGGGAATCCCAAAAACGCAAAAAAAAAAACCCCAAATGCTCAAAAATGTCATAAATTCCCACGGTGATGTCATCAATTCACACGATGATGTCACACTCACACGATGACGTCACACTCAGCCACTGGGCCAGGGTGTTGGAGGTTTCCCGGCTGGAATTTGGGATCGCGGAAGTTGGGATCGGGATCCATGGGAATCCCAAAAATGAAAAAAAAACCCAAAAAATGAGAAAAAATGCCCCAAATGTCATAAATTCATACGATGATGTCATAAATCCACACGATGACGTCACACTCAACCACTGGGCCGGGGCGTTGGAGGTCTCCCAGCTGGAATTTGGGATCGGGATCCATGGGAATCCCAAAAGTGCAAAAAACCCCAAAAAATGAGAAAAAATGCCCAAAAATGCCCCAAAAAGTCAAAAATTCCCACAGTGATGTCATAAATTCCCATGATGACGTCACACTCACACGATGACGTCACACTCACATGATGACGTCACACTCAGCCATTGGGCTGGGGCATTGGAGGTTTCCCGGCTGGAATTCGGGATCGGGAAGTTGGGATCGGGATCCATGGGAATCCCAAAAGTGCAAAAAAACCCAAAAAATGAGAAAAAATGCCCCCAAAATGCCCCAAATGTCATAAATTCATACGATGATGTCATAAATCCACACGATGACATCACACTCAGCCACAGGGCCGGGGTGTTGGAGGTTTCCCGGCTGGAATTTGGGATCAGGAAGTTGGGATCGGGATCCATGGGAATCCCAAAAAACGCAAAAAAAAGCCCCAAAAATGCTCAAAAATGTCATAAATTCCCACGATGATGTCATCAATTCACACGATGACGTCACACTCACACGATGACGTCACACTCAGCCATTGGGCCAGGGGTGTTGGAGGTTTTCCGGCTGGAATTCGGGATCGGGAAGTTGGGATGGGGATCCATGGGAATCCCAAAAATAACCCAAGAAATGAAAAAAAAACCAAAAAATGAGGAAAAATGCCCCAAAATGTCATAAAACCACACGATGACGTCACACTCAACCACTGGGCCGGGGCGTTGGAGGTCTCCCAGCTGGAATTTGGGATCGGGAAGTTGGGATGGGGATCCATGGGAATCCCAAAAGTGAAAAAAAACCCCAAAAAATGAGAAAAAATGCCCCAAAAATGCCCCAAAAAGTCAAAAATTCCCACATGATGATGTCATAAATTCACACGATGACGTCACACTCACACGATGACGCACACTCAGCCACTGGGCCAGGGTGTTGGAGGTCTCCCGGCTGGAATTCGGGATCGGGAATTTGGGATGGGGATCCATGGGAATCCCAAAAATAACCCAAGAAATGAAAAAAAAACCAAAAAATGAGGAAAAATGCCCCAAAATGTCATAAAACCACACGATGATGTCACACTCAGCCATTGGGCTGGGGCATTGGAGGTTTCCCGGCTGGAATTTGGGATCGGGAATTTGGGATCGGGATCCATGGGAATCCCAAAAGTGCAAAAAAAACCAAAAAATGAGAAAAAATGGCCCCCAAAATGCCCCAAATGTCATAAATTCACATGATGACGTCACACACGATGATGTCACACTCAGCCACTGGGCCGGGGCGTTGGAGGTTTCCCGGCTGGAATTTGGGATCAGGAACTTGGGATCGGGATCCATGGGAATCCCAAAAACGCAAAAAAAAGCCCCAAAATGCTCAAAAATGTCATAAATTCCCACGATGATGTCATCAATTCACACGATGATGTCACACTCACACGATGACGTCACACTCAGCCATTGGGCCAGGGGTGTTGGAGGTCTCCCGGCTGGAATTCGGGATCGGGAAGTTGGGATTGGGATCCATGGGAATCCCAAAAATAACCCAAGAAATGAAAAAAAACCAAAAAATGAGGAAAAATGCCCCAAAATGTCATAAAACCACACGATGATGTCACACTCAACCACTGGGCCGGGGCGTTGGAGGTCTCCCAGCTGGAATTTGGGATCGGGAAGTTGGGATGGGGATCCATGGGAATCCCAAAAGTGAAAAAAACCCCCAAAAAATGAGAAAAAATGCCCCAAAAATGCCCCAAATGTCATAAATTCATACGATGATGTCATAAATCCACACGATGACGTCACACTCAGCCACAGGGCCAGGGTGTTGGAGGTTTCCCGGCTGGAATTTGGGATTGGGAAGTTGGGATGGGGATCCATGGGAATCCCAAAAGTGCAAAAAAACCCAAAAAATGAGAAAAAATGCCCCCAAAAATGCCCCAAAAATGTCATAAATTCACACGATGACGTCACACTCACACGATGACGTCACACTCAGCCACTGGGCTGGGGCATTGGAGGTTTCCCGGCTGGAATTTGGGATCGGGAAGTTGGGATCGGGATCCATGGGAATCCCAAAAGTGAAAAAAAAACCCAAAAAATGAGAAAAAATGCCCCAAAAATTGCCCCAAAATATAAATTCCCACATGATAATGTCATAAATTCCCACGATGACGTCACACTCACACGATGACGTCACACTCAGCCACTGGGCCGGGGCGTTGGAGGTTTCCCGGCTGGAATTTGGGATCGGGATCCATGGGAATCCCAAAAATGCCCCAAAAAATGTAAAAAAAACCCCCAAACTGCCCCAAAAAGTCACCAATTCCTACGGTGACGTCACAAAGCCCCCCCAGTGACGTCATACATCCGCACCAGTGACGTCACGAACCCACCTGGCGACGTCACACCCCCGCCGATGACGTCACACGTTCGCCTCGTGACGTCACAAACCCCCCCGGTGACGTCACCCCCACCCCACCCCCCCTTTACCGATGACGTCACCGGGGGCGGGCGATGACGTCACGGACGCACCTGGTGATGTCATAGACGAGCAGCGCCCCCGCGGCCCCTCTGTAGTAACTGCGGGTCACGGACCTGGGGCACAGAAATGGGGCAAAATCGGGGATTTTCGGGCAAAAAGCGGCGGGGATTGGGGGAAATGCGGGGAAAACGGGGAATGGGGCGGCGGGAATGATGGGAAGGATGGGAAGGGAGGGGTTAATTAACGAGGGGTTGTGTTAATTAGGGAGGGGAAGGGGGGGATGGGGAAAAATGGGGGGAAATGGGGAAAAATGGGGAAAATGGGGGAAAAAAAGGAGGGAAAAAGAGGGGGAAAAAGGGGGGGGAAGGAGGGGAAATGGGGAAAAATGGGGAAATGGGGAAAAAAGGGGAAATGGGGGAAATGGGGAAAAAACGGGGGGAAATGGGGAAAATGGGGGAAAATGGGGAAAATGGGGAAAATGGGGAAAAAAGGGGAAATGGGGAAAAATGGGGAAATGGGGAAATGGGGAAAAAACGGGGGGAAAAGGGGGAAAATGGGGAAAATGGGGGAAAATGGGGAAAATGGGGAAAATGGGGAAAAAAGGGGAAATGGGGAAAAAAGGGGAAATGGGGAAAATGGGGAAAAAAGGGGAAATGGGGAAAATGGGGAAATGGGGAAAAAACGGGGGGAAAAGGGGAAAAAACGGGGGGAAAAGGGGGGAAATGGGGAAAATGGGGGAAAATGGGGGGAAAAGAGGGAAAAAAGGGGAAAACGGGGGGAAAATGGGGAAAGGGGAAAGGGGGAGAAAATGGGGGAAAAATGGGGAAAATGGGGGAAAAGGGGGAAAGAGGGGAAAAGATGGAAAAAAAGAAGGGAAAAAGGAGGGAAATGGGGAAAAAAAGGGAAAATGGGGGGAAAAATGGGGAAATGGGGAAAAAACGGGGGGAAAAGGGGGGAAATGGGGAAAATGGGGGAAAATGGGGAAAAAAGGGGGGGAAGGGGGGAAAAGATGGAAAAAAAGAGGGGGAAAAGGAGGGAAATGGGGAAAAAAGGGGAAAATGGGGAAAAAAGGGGGGGAAAAGGGGGGAAATGGGGAAAAGGGGGGAAATGGGGAAAATGGGGAAAAAAGGGGAAATGGGGAAAAAAGGGGGGGAATAGGGGGGAAAAGATGGAAAAGAAGAGGGGGAAAAGGAGGGAAATGGGGAAAAAAGGGGAAAATGGGGGAAAAATGGGGGGAAAAGAGGGAAAAAAGGGAAAATGGGGGGAAAATGGGGAAAGGGGAAAAGGGGGGGAAAATGGGGGAAAAATGGGGAAAATGGGGGAAAAAATGGGGAAAATGGGGGGAAAGGGGGGAAAGGGGGGAAAAGATGGAAAAAAAGAAGGAAAAAAGGAGGGAAATGGG
>NW_028120499.1:46990-86994 GCF_965178545.1 Coloeus monedula
AAAAAGGGGAAAAGGGGGAAAATGGGAAAAATGGGGAAAGGGGAAAAGGGGAAAACAGGACAAGGGGGAGAAGGGGGAAAATGGGAAAAGGGGGAAAAGGGGAAAAATGGGAAAAGGGGGAAAAACAGGAACAGTGGGAAAAGTGGGAAAAGGGAGGAAAATGGGAAAAGGGGGAAAAGGGGAAGAAAGGGAAAAAGGGGGGGAAATGGGAAAAAGGGGAAAAAATGGGAAAAAGGGGGAAAAATGGGAAAATGGGGGAAAAGGGGAAAAATGGGAAAATGGGGAAAAGGGGGAAAATGGAAAAAGGGGAAAAAGGGAAAATGGGAGAAGGGGGAAGAACAGGAAAAATAGGGGGGAAATGGGAAAAGGGGGAAAATAGAAAAATGGGAAAAGGGGGAAAAGAGGGAAAAGGGGGAAAATTGGGGGAAAAGTGGGAAAAGGGGGAGAGGAAAAGGGGGGAAAATGGGGAAAAGGGGGAAAATGGGGGGGAAAAAGGGAAAAACGGGAAAAAGGGGATAAGGGGGAAGCGGGGGAGAAGGGGAAAAATGGGAAAAAGGGGAAAAGGGGGAAAATGGGAAAAATGGGGAAAGGGGAAAAGGGGAAAACAGGACAAGGGGGAAAAGGGGGAAAATGGGAAAAGGGGGAAAAACGGGAACAGTGGGAAAAGGGAGGAAAATGGGAAAAGGGGGAAAATGGGAAAAGGGGGAAAAGGGGAAGAAGGGGAAAAATGGGAAAAAGGGGGAAAAATGGGAAAAAGGGGAAAAAATGGGAAAAAGGGGGAAAAATGGGAAAAAGGGGGAAAAGGGGAAAAACGGGAAAATGGGGAAAAGGGGGAAAATGGAAAAAGGGGAAAAAGGGAAAATGGGAGAAGGGGGAAGAACAGGAAAAATAGGGGGAAAATGGGAAAAGGGGGAAAATGGAAAAATGGGAAAAGGGGGAAAAGAGGGAAAAGGGGGGAAAAAGGGATAAATGGGAAAATGGGAAAAAGGGGGAAAAGGGGAAAAATAGGAAAAATGGGAAAAGGGGGAAATGGGAAAAGGGGGAAAATTGGGGGGAAAATGGGAAAACGGGAAAAGGGGGAAAGGGGGAAAAATGGGAAAAATGGGAACAGTGGGAAAAGTGGGAAAAGGGAGGAAAATGGGAAAAGGGGGAAAAAGGGGAAAATGGGAAAAGGGGAAAAAGGGGGGAAAGGGGAAAAGGGGGAAAAGGGAAAAAAGGGGGAAAATGGGAAAGGGGGAAATGGAAAAATGGGAAAGGGGGGAAAGGGGGAAAAGAGGGAAAAGGGGGGAAAAGGGGAAAAATGGGAAAAGGGGGAAATGGGAAAGGGGGAAAATTGGGGGAAAAGTGGGAAAAGAGAGAAAAGGGGGAAATGGGGAAAAGGAAGGGAAAGAGGAAGGGGGAAGGAAAAGGGGGGAAAAAGGGAAAACCAGGAAAATGGAAAAGGAGGAAAAGGGGGAGAAGGGGGTGAAATGGGAAAAGGGGGAAAGGGGGGAAAATGGGAAAAACGGGAATAACGGGAAAAGGGGAAGAAACAGGAAAAATGGGAAAAGGGGAGAAATGGGAAAAATGGGCAAAGGGGAAAACAGGAAAAGGGGGAAAGGGAGAAAAAGGGGGAAAAATGGGAAAAGGGGGAAAATGGGAAAAGGGAAAAAAGGGGGAAAAGAGGGAAAAGGGGGGAAAGGGGAAAAACGGGAAAAGGGGGAAAGGGAGGAAAGGGGGAGAAATGGGAAAAGGGGAAAAACGGGGAAAGCACAAAATACGGGAAAAGGGGGAAAACGGGAATAACGGGAAAAGGGGGAGAAACAGGAAAAATGGGAAAAGGGGAGAAATGGGGAAAAGGGGAAAAATGGGGAAAATGGGATTGGGGATTGCGGGGAAAAAATGGGGGGGAATTGGGGAAAAAAAGGGGGAATTCCAGGTGGGAATGGGGATTCCAGGGGGCACCCAGTGGGAATTCCAGGTGGGATGAGGGGTCCTGGGATGAATTCCAGGTGGGAGTGGGGATTCCAGGGGGGTCCTGGTGGGAATTCCAGGTGGGAATGGGGATTCCAGGGGGTTCCCAGTGGGGATTCCAGGCGGGAATGGGGATTCCAGTGGGAATGGGAATTCCAGGGGCTCCCAGTGGGAATTGCAGGTGGGAATGGGGCTCCCAGTGGGGATTCCAGGTGGGAATTCCAGGCAGGAATGGGGATTCCAGGTGGGATTCCAGGTGGGAGTGGGGATTCCAGGGGGCACCCAGTGGGAATTCCAGGTGGGATGAGGGGTCCTGGGATGGATTCCAGGTGGGAATGGGGATTCCAGGGGGGTCCTGGTGGGAATTCCAGGCGGGAATGGGAATTCCAGTGGGAATTCCAGGTGGGAACAGGGGCTCCCAGTGGGAGTGAGGGCTCCCAGTGGGAATGGGAATTCCAGGGGCTCCCAGTGGGAATTCCAGGCGGGAACGGGGCTCCCAGTGGGGATTCCAGGTGGGGATTCCAGGTGGGAACGGGGATTCCATGGGGCTCCCAGTGGGAATGGGAATTCCAGGGGGTTCCCAGTGGGGATTCCAGGCGGGAATGGGGATTCCAGGGGGCTCCCAGTGGGAGTGGGGATTCCAGGGAGTTCCAGGTGGGAATTCCAGTGGGAATGGGGATTCCAGGGGGCTCCCAGGTGGGAATGGGAATTCCAGGGGGCTCCCTGTGGGAATTCCAGGTGGGAACGGGGATTCCAGGGGGTTCCCAGTGGGAGTGAGGGCTCCCAGTGGGAATGGGAATTCCAGGGGGCTCCCAGTGGGGATTCCAGGTGGGAACGGGAATTCCAGGGGGTTCCCAGTGGGGATTCCAGGCGGGAACGGGGATTCCATGGGGTTCCCAGTGGGAATTCCAGGCGGGAACGGGGCTCCCAGTGGGGATTCCAGGTGGGAGTGGGGATTCCAGGGGGTTCCAGGTGGGAATTCCAGGCGGGAACGGGGATTCCAGGGGGGATTCCAGGTGGGAACGGGGATTCCAGGGGGTTCCAGGTGGGAATTCCAGGCAGGAATGGGGATTCCAGTGGGGATTCCAGGTGGGAGTGGGGATTCCAGGGGGCTCCCAGTGGGAATTCCAGGCGGGAACGGGAATTCCAGGGGGTTCCCAGTGGGGATTCCAGGTGGGAGTGGGGATTCCAGGGGGTTCCCAGTGGGAATTCCAGGTGGGATGAGGGGTCCTGGGATGAATTCCAGGTGGGAGTGGGGCTCCCAGTGGGAATTCCAGGCGGGAACGGGAATTCCAGGGGGTTCCCAGTGGGAATTCCAGGTGGGAGTGGGGATTCCAGGGGGGTCCTGGTGGGAATTCCAGGTGGGAACGGGGATTCCAGGGGGTTCCCAGTGGGGATTCCAGGCGGGAATGGGGATTCCAGTGGGAATGGGAATTCCAGGGGCTCCCAGTGGGAATTGCAGGTGGGAATGGGGCTCCCAGTGGGGATTCCAGGTGGGAATTCCAGGCAGGAATGGGGATTCCAGGTGGGATTCCAGGTGGGAGTGGGGATTCCAGGGAGTTCCAGGTGGGGATTCCAGGTGGGAATGGGGATTCCAGGGGGCACCCAGTGGGAATTCCAGGTGGGATGAGGGGTCCTGGGATGAATTCCAGGTGGGAATGGGGATTCCAGGGGGGTCCTGGTGGGAATTCCAGGTGGGAATGGGGATTCCAGTGGGAATTCCAGGTGGGAACAGGGGCTCCCAGTGGGAGTGAGGGCTCCCAGTGGGAATGGGAATTCCAGAGGGCTCCCAGTGGGAATTCCAGGCGGGAATGGGGCTCCCAGTGGGGATTCCAGGTGGGAGTGGGGATTCCAGGGGGTTCCATGTGGGAATTCCAGGCAGGAATGGGGATTCCAGGGGTTCCCAGTGGGAATGGGGATTCCAGGGGCTCCCAGTGGGAATGGAGATTCCAGGGGTTCCCAGTGGGAATGGGAATTCCAGGGGGTTCCCAGTGGGGATTCCAGGCGGGAATGGGGCTCCCAGTGGGAATTCCAGGTGGGAATGGGGATTCCAGGGGGTTCCAGGTGGGAATTCCAGGCGGGAACGAGGGCTCCCAGTGGGAATGGGAATTCCAGGGGGTTCCCAGTGGGGATTCCAGGCGGGAGTGGGAATTCCAGGGGGCTCCCAGTGGGAGTGGGGATTCCAGGGAGTTCCAGGTGGGAATTCCAGTGGGAATGGGGATTCCATGGGGTTCCCAGTGGGGATTCCAGGCGGGAATGGGGCTCCCAGTGGGGATTCCAGGCGGGAACGGGGATTCCAGGGGCTCCCAGTGGGAGTGGGGATTCCAGGGAGTTCCAGGTGGGAATTCCAGTGGGAATGGGGATTCCAGGGGCTCCCAGTGGGGATTCCAGGCGGGAACGGGGATTCCAGTGGGGATTCCAGGTGGGAGTGGGGATTCCAGGGGCTCCCAGTGGGGATTCCAGGTGGGAGTGGGGATTCCAGGGGCTCCCAGTGGGGATTCCATGGGGCTCCCAGTGGGGATTCCAGGTGGGAATGGGGCTCCCAGTGGGGATTCCAGGGGCTCCCAGTGGGGATTCCAGGCGGGAACGGGGATTCCAGGGGCTCCCAGTGGGGATTCCAGGCGGGAACGGGGCTCCCAGTGGGAATGGGGATTCCAGGGGCTCCCAGTGGGGATTCCAGGCGGGAATGGGGATTCCAGGGGCTCCCAGTGGGGATTCCAGGGGCTCCCAGTGGGGATTCCAGGCGGGAACGGGCCTTTTCCCGGGAAGCAGAGCTGATGTTCCTGGAGACGAGCGCGCTGACGGGCGAGAACGTGGAGGAGGCGTTCCTGAAGTGCGCCCGCACCATCCTCAACAAGATCGAATCCGGTACCGGCCCCGCCCGCCCGGGATCGGGATCAGGGATCGGGGATCGGGATCGGGGAAAGGGATCTGGGAAAGGGATCCGGGATCGGGATCGGGGAAAGGGATCCGGGATTGGGATTGGGAGAGGGATCCGGGATTGGGATCAGGGTCAGGGAAAGGGATCTGGGATGGGGATCGGGGAAAGGGATCTGGGATGGGGATCCGGGATCTGGGATGGGGATCCGGGATCGGGATCGGGGAAAGGGATCTGGGATCGGGATTGGGAGAGGGATCCGGGATTGGGATTGGGGTCAGGGAAAGGGATCTGGGATGGGGATCCGGGATCGGGGAAAGGGATCCGGGATCAGGGAATGGGATCTGGGATGGGGATCCAGGATTGGGGAAAGGGATCCGGGATGGGGATCTGGGATCAGGGAAAGGGATCCGGGATGGGGATCCGGGATCGGGGAAAGGGATCCGGGATGGGGATTGGGGAAAGGGATCTGGGATCGGGATTGGGAAAAGGGATCAGGGATGGGGATCAGGGAAAGGGATCGGGGATCAGGATTGGGATCAGGGAAAGGGATCTGGGATTGGGATCGGGGAAAGGGATCCAGAATGGGGACTGGGGAAAGGGATCTGGGATTGGGATCAGGGAAAAGGATCGGGATTGGGATTGGGATTGGGGAAGGGATCTGGGATCAGGGAAAGGGATCAGGGTTCGGGATTGGGGAAAGGGATCTGGGATCTGGGATTGGGATCGGGGAAAGGGATCCAGAGTCAGGGATTGGGACCTGGGATCAGGATCGGGGATTGGGAAAAGGGATCGGGGAAAGGGATCCGGGATCGGGATCAGGACCAGGATCAGGAAAGGGATCCAGGATCGGGATCGTGAAAAGGGATTTGGGATCGGGGAAAGGGATCCGGGATCGGGGAAAGGGATCCAGAATTGGGATCGGGAAAAGGGATCTGGGATCAGGATTGGGATCGGGGAAGGGATCTGGGATGGGGATTGGGGAAAGGGATCGGGGATCAGGATTGGGGAAATGGATCCAGGATTGGGATCGGGGAAAGGGATCCGGGATCGGGATCGGGGAAAGGAATCTGGGATGGGGATCTGGGATCGGGATTAGGAAAAGGGATTCGGGATCGGGGAAAGGGATCCGGGATCAGGGAACGGGATCTGGGATGGGTTTGGGGGAGATTTTGGGATCCCCAAATTCCCGTTTTTCCCTGAGGATTTTGGGATCCCGGAATTCCCGTTTTTCCCAGAAGATCTGGGATCCAGTGCAGGGATCTGGTGGGATCTGAGGGGGATCTTGGGATCCCAAAATTCCCAAAAATTCCCTTTTTTCCCCCAGGGGATCTGAGTAGATTTGGGGTGGATTTGGGGGGATTTTGGGGTCCCAGAATTCCCATTTTTTCCAGGGGAACTGGGGGAATTTTGGGGGATCTGGGATGGGTTTGGGGGGGATTTTAGGATCCCCAAATTCCCATTTTTTCCAGAGGATTTTGGGGGATTTGGGGATCTCCAAATTCCCATTTTTTTCCAGAGGATTTGGGGGATTTGGGGATCCCAAAATTCCCATTTCCCCCCAGGGGATCTGGGATCAAATTCATGGATCTGGTGGGATCAGAGGGGGATCTTGGGATCCCAAAATTCCAAAAAATTCCCTTTTTTTTCCCCAGGGGATCTGAGTAGATTTGGGGTGGATTTGGGGGAATTTTGGGATCCCAGAATTCCTATTTTTTCCAGGGGAACTGGGGGAATTTTGGGGGATCTGGGATGGGTTTGGGGGATTTTAGGATCCCCAAATTCCCATTTTTTCCAGGGGATTTTGGGATCCCAGAATTCCCGTTTTTCCCAGAAGATCTGGGATCCAGTGCAGGGATCTGGTGGGATCTGAGGGGGATCTTGGGATCCCAAAATTCCCAAAAATTCCCTTTTTCCCCCAGGGGATCTGAGTAGATTTGGGGTGGATTTGGGGGGATTTTGGGATCCCAGAATTCCCTTTTTTTTCGAGGGGAACTGGGGGAATTTTGGGGGATCTGGGATGGGTTTGGGGGAGATTTTGGGATCCCCAAATTCCCATTTTTTTCCAGGGGATTTTGGGGGATTTGGGGATCCCCAAATTCCCATTTTTTCCAGGGGATTTTGGGGGATTTGGGGATCCCCAAATCCCCGTTTTTCCCTGAGGATTTTGGGATCCCAGAATTCCCGTTTTTCCCAGAAGATCTGGGATCCAGTGCAGGGATCTGGTGGGATCTGAGGGGGATCTTGGGATCCCAAAATTCCCCAAAATTCCCTTTTTTCCCCCAGGGGATCTGAGTAGATTTGGGGTGGATTTGGGGGAATTTTGGGGTCCCAGAATTCCCATTTTTTCCTTCCCAGGGGATTTGGGGGGATTTTGGGACCCCAAAATTCCCATTTTTTCCAGGGGAACTGGGGGAATTTTGAGGGATCTGGGATGGGTTTGGGGGAGATTTTGGGATCCCCAAATTCCCATTTTTTCCAGAGGATTTGGGGGGATTTGGGGATCCCCAAATTCCCATTTTTTCCAGAGGATTTTGGGGGATTTGGGGATCTCCAAATTCCCATTTTTTTCCAGAGGATTTGGGGGATTTGGGGATCCCAAAATTCCCATTTCCCCCCAGGGGATCTGGGATCAAATTCATGGATCTGGTGGGATCAGAGGGGGATCTTGGGATCCCAAAATTCCCAAAAATTCCCTTTTTTTCCCCAGGGGATCTGAGTAGATTTGGGGTGGATTTGGGGGGATTTTGGGGTCCCAGAATTCCCTTTTTTTTCCAGGGGAACTGGGGGAATTTTGGGGGATCTGGGATGGGTTTGGGGGAGATTTTGGGATCCCCAAATTCCCATTTTTTCCAGGGGATTTGGGGGGATTTGGGGATCCCCAAATTCCCATTTTTTCCAGAGGATTTTGGGGGATTTTAGGATCCCCAAATTCCCATTTTTTCCAGGGGATTTGGGGATCCCAGAATTCCCGTTTTTTTCCCAGGAGATCTGGGATCCAGTGCAGGGATCTGGTGGGATCTGAAGGGTTTTTTGGGACCCCAAAATTCCCATTTTTTCTGAGGGAACTGGGGGAATTTTGGGGGATCTGGGATGGGTTTGGGGGAGATTTTGGGATCCCCAAATTCCCATTTTTTTTCCAGGGGATTTGGGGGGATTTTAGGATCCCCAAATTCCCATTTTTTCCAGGGGATTTTGGGATCCCAGAATTCCTGTTTTCCCCCAGGAGATCTGGGATCCAGTGCAGGGATCTGGTGGGATCTGATGGGGATCTTGGGATCCCAAAATTCCCAAAAATTCCCTTTTTTTCCCAGGGAATCTGAGTAGATTTGGGGTGGATTTGGGGGGATTTTGGGGTCCCACAATTCCCATTTTTTCCTTCCCAGGGGATTTGGGGGGATTTTGGGATCCCAGAATTCCCTTTTTTTTCCAGTGGAACTGGGGGAATTTTGGGGAATCTGGGATGGGTTTGGGGGAGATTTTTGAGACCCCAACATTCCCATTTTTTTTCCCCAGTGGATCAAGACTGGGTTTGGGGTGGATTTGAGGGGATTTGGGGACCTCCAAATTCCCTTTTTTTTTTTTTTCGACGGGGACTTGAGCTTTGGGGGGGATTTGGGGGGATTTGGGGATCTCCGAATTCCCGTTTTTTCCTTCCCAGGGGAGCTGGATCCCGAGCGGATGGGATCAGGGATCCAGTACGGGGACGCGTCGCTCCGGCAGCTCCGGCAGCCCCGGGGGGCTCCGGCCCAGCCCCGGCAGAGCTGCAGCTGCTGAGACCCCCCCAAAAAAACCCAAAATCAGGTGAGACCCCACCCCAAAAAATCCCAAAACTCAGGTGAGACCCCACCCCAAAAAAACCCCAAAAATCAGGTGAGACCCCACCCCAAAAAAACCCCAAAACTCAGGTGAGACCCCCCCAAAAAAACCCCAAAAATCAGGTGAGACCCCCCCAAAAAAACCCCAAAAATCAGGTGAGACCCCCAAAAAAACCCCCGAAAGGGGGAGATCTCAAAAAACCCCAAAGCCAGGTGAGACCCCCCCCAAAAAAACCCAAAAATCAGGTGTGACCCCCAAAAAACCCAAAATCAGGTGAGACCCCCCAAAAAAAACCCCAAAATCAGGTGAGACCCCCCCCAAAAAAATCCCAAAATCAGGTGAGACCCCACCCCAAAAAAAACCCAAAACCCCAGGTGAGACCCCCAGAAAAACCCCAGAAAGGGGGAGATCTCAAAAACCCCAAAGCCAGGTGAGACCCCCCCAAAAAACCCCAAAATCAGGTGAGACCCCACCCCAAAAAAACCCCAAAATCAGGTGAGACCCCCCAAAAAAACCCCAAAAATCAGGTGAGACCCCACCCCAAAAAAACCCCAAAATCAGGTGAGTCCCCACCCCCAAAAATCCCCAAAATCAGGTGAGACCCCCCAAAAAATCCCAAAACTCAGGTGAGACCCCCACCCAAAAAAAACCCCAAAATCAGGTGAGACCCCCCAAAAAAACCCAAAAATCAGGTGAGACCCCCCAAAAAATCCCAAAACTCAGGTGAGACCCCACCCAAAAAAAACCCCAAAATCAGGTGAGACCCCCCAAAAAACCCAAAATCAGGTGAGACCCCCCAAAAAAACCCCAAAAATCAGGTGAGATCCCCAAAAAACCCCAAAACCAGGTGAGACCCCCCAAAAAAAACCCAGAAAGGGGGAGATCTCAAAAAACCCCAAAATCAGGTGAGGCCCCCCCAAAAAATCCCAAAAATCAGGTGAGACCCCACCCCAAAAAACCCCCAAAAATCAGGTGAGACCGCCCCAAAAAAACCCCAAAATCAGGTGAGACCCCCCAAAAAACCCCAAAATCAGGTGAGACCCCCCAAAAAAACCCCAAAAATCAGGTGAGACCCCCAAAAAAACCCCAAAACCAGGTGAGACCCCCCCAAAAAAAACCCCAAAACCCCCAGGTGAGACCCCCCAAAAAACCCAAAAATCAGGTGAGACCCCCCAAAAAAACCCAAAAATCAGGTGAGACTCTCCCCAAAAAAAACCCAAAATCAGGTGAGACCCCTCAAAAAAAACCCCAAAATCAGGTGAGACCCCCCCCAAAAAATCCCAAAACTCAGGTGAGACCCCACCCAAAAAAACCCCAAAAATCAGGTGAGACCCCACCCCAAAAAATCCCAAAAATCAGGTGAGACCCCCAAAAAACCCAAAATCAGGTGAGACCCCCCAAAAAAAACCCCAAAAATCAGGTGAGACCCCCCAAAAAACCCCAAAGCCAGGTGAGACCCCCCCCCAAAAAACCCCAAAAATCAGGTGAGACCCCACCCAAAAAAAAACCAAAAATCAGGTGAGACCCCCAAAAAAAACCCCAAAATCAGGTGAGACCCCCCAAAAAAACCCCCAAAAATCAGGTGAGACCACCCCAAAAAAATCCCAAAACTCAGGTGAGACCACCCCAAAAAAATCCCAAAACTCAGGTGAGATCCCCCCCCCCCAAAAATCCCAAAATCAGGTGAGACCCCCCAAAAAAACCCAAAATCAGGTGAGACCCCCCAAAAAAACCCAAAATCAGGTGAGACCCCCCAAAAAAATCCCAAAAATCAGGTGAGACCCCACCCCAAAAAAACCCCAAAAATCAGGTGAGACCCCACCCCAAAAAACCCCAAAAATCAGGTGTGATCCCCAAAAAAACCCCCGAAAGGGGGAGATCTCAAAAAACCCCAAAGCCAGGTGAGACCCCCCCCAAAAAAACCCAAAAATCAGGTGTGATCCCCAAAAAACCCAAAATCAGGTGAGACCCCCCAAAAAAACCCCCAAAATCAGGTGAGACCTCCCCAAAAAACCCCAAAATCAGGTGAGACCCCCAAAAAAACCCAAAAATCAGGTGAGACTCTCCCCAAAAAAAACCCAAAATCAGGTGAGACCCCACCCCAAAAAAACCCCAAAAATCAGGTGAGACCCCCAAAAAAACCCCCGAAAGGGGGAGATCTCAAAAAACCCCAAAATCAGGTGAGACCCCCCAAAAAAACCCCAGAAAGGGGGAGATCTCAAAAAACCCCAAAATCAGGTGAGACCCCCCCAAAAAAAACCCAAAATCAGGTGAGACCCCACCCCAAAAAAACCCCAAAAATCAGGTGAGACCCCCAAAAAAACCCAAAATCAGGTGAGACCCCACCCCAAAAAAAACCCAAAAATCAGGTGAGACCCCACCCCAAAAAAAACCCCAAAATCAGGTGAGACCCCCCCCCCAAAAAATCCCAAAACTCAGGTGAGACCGCCCCAAAATAATCCCAAAAATCAGGTGAGACCCCCCAAAAAAAACCCCAAAATCAGGTGAGACCCCACCCCAAAAAAACCCCAAAAATCAGGTGAGACCCCCAAAAAAACCCCAGAAAGGGGGAGATCTCAAAAAACCCCAAAGCCAGGTGAGACCCCCCAAAAAAACCCCAAAAATCATGTGAGACCCCCCAAAAACCCCAAAATCAGGTGAGACCCCCCCCAAAAAAACCCCAAAAATCAGGTGAGACTCCCCCAAAAAATACCAAAAATCAGGTGAGACCCCCCCAAAAAAAAACCAAAATCAGGTGAGACCCCCAAAAAAACCCCAGAAAGGGGGAGATCTCAAAAAACCCCAAAGCCAGGTGAGACCCCCCAAAAAAAACCCCAAAATCCCACGTGAGACCCCCCCAAAAAAAACCCAGAAAGGGGGAGATCTCAAAAAACCCCAAAATCAGGTGAGGCCCCCCCAAAAAATCCCAAAAATCAGGTGAGACCCCCCCCAAAAAAACCCCAAAACCAGGTGAGACCCCCCCCCAAAAAACCCCAAAATCAGGTGAGACCCCCCAAAAAAAACCCCAAAACCAGGTGAGACCCCCAAAAAAACCCCAAAATCAGGTGAGACCCCCCCCCAAAAAATCCCAAAAATCAGGTGAGACCCCCCCCCAAAAAAACCCCAAATATCAGGTGAGACCCCACCCCAAAAAATCCCAAAACTCAGGTGAGACCCCCCAAAAAAACCCCAAAACCCCAGGTGAGACCCCCCCAAAAAAAACCCCAAAAATCAGGTGAGACTCTCCCCAAAAATCCCCAAAAATCAGGTGAGACCCCCCAAAAAAACCCAAAAATCAGGTGAGACCCCCCCCCAAAAAAACCCCAAAAATCAGGTGAGACCCCCCCAAAAAAACCCAAAATCAGGTGAGACCCCACCCCAAAAAAACCCCAAAAATCAGGTGAGACCCCCCCCCAAAAAAACCCCAAAAATCAGGTGAGACCCCCCCAAAAAAACCCAAAATCAGGTGAGACCCCCCCAAAAAAACCCCAAAAATCAGGTGAGACCCCACCCCAAAAAAAACCAAAAATCAGGTGAGACCCCCCAAAAAATCCCAAAAATCAGGTGAGACCCCCCCCCAAAAAAACCCCAAAAATCAGGTGAGACCCCCCCAAAAAAACCCAAAATCAGGTGAGACCCCACCCCAAAAAAAACCCAAAAATCAGGTGAGACCCCCCCCCAAAAAAACCCCAAAAATCAGGTGAGACCCCCCAAAAAAACCCAAAAATCAGGTGAGACCCCCCAAAAAAACCCCCAAAACCAGGTGAGACCCCCCCCAAAAAAAACCCAAAAATCAGGTGAGACCCCCCAAAAAAAACCCAAAAACCAGGTGAGACCCCCCCCAAAAAACCCCAAAAATCAGGTGAGACCCCCAAAAAACCCCCAAAAATCAGGTGAGACCCCACCCCAAAAAATCCCAAAACTCAGGTGAGACCCCCCCCAAAAAAAACCCCAAAATCAGGTGAGACCCCCCAAAAAAAACCCCAAAAATCAGGTGTGACCCCCAAAAAACCCAAAATCAGGTGAGACCCCCCAAAAAAAACCCCAAAACCCCAGGTGAGACCCCCCAAAAAAAACCCCAAAAATCAGGTGAGACCCCACCCCAAAAAATCCCAAAAATCAGGTGAGACCTCCCAAAAAAAACCCAAAAATCAGGTGAGACCCCCCCCAAAAAATCCCAAAATCAGGTGAGACCCCCCCCAAAAAACCCCAGAAAGGGGGAGATCTCAAAAAACCCCAAAGCCAGGTGAGACCGCCCCAAAAAAACCCCAAAATCAGGTGAGACCCCCCAAAAAACCCCAAAATCAGGTGAGACCCCCCAAAAAAACCCCAAAACCCCAGGTGAGACCCCCCCCAAAAAATCCCAAAACCAGGTGAGATCCCCCCCCAAAAAATCCCAAAAATCAGGTGAGACCCCCCCAAAAAAAACCAAAAATCAGGTGAGACCCCCCAAAAAAACCCCAAAAATCAGGTGAGACCCCCCAAAAAAACCCCCGAAAGGGGGAGATCTCAAAAAACCCCAAAGCCAGGTGAGACCCCCCCAAAAAAACCCCAAAATCAGGTGAGACCCCACCCCAAAAAAACCCCAAAAATCAGGTGAGACTCCCAAAAAAACCCCAAAAAAGGTCAGACCCCCAAAAAAACCCCAAAACCAGGTGAGACCCCTCCCCCCAAATTTAAGGCCACCCCCAAAAGTCGAGCCCCCCCCCAAATTAGAGACCCCCCCAAATTGAAGATCCCCCAAATCGAGACCCCCCCCCCCAAAATTTGACCCCCCAAAAATCGAGACCTGCCAAAATTTGGCACCCCCCAAAATTTAAGACCTCCCCCAAAAATTGAGACCCCCCAAAATTTGACCCCCCCAAATCAAGAGCTCCCAAATTTGACACCCCCAAAAATCAAGACCCCCCCAAAAATCGACACCCCCCAAAATTTAAGACCCCCCAAAATTTAAAACCCCCCAAAAGTCAAATCCCCCAAATTTGAGACCCCCCAAAAAATCGAGACCCCCCAAATTAGAGACCCCCCAAATTTGAGACCCCCCCCAAATCGAGACCTCCCAAATTTGAGACCCCCCAAAATTTGACCCCCCCAAATCAAGATCTCCCAAATTTGACCCCCCCAAAAATCAAGACCCCCCCAAAAATCGAGACCCCCCCAAAATTGAAGACCCCCCCAAAGTCGAGACCCCCCAAATTTGAGACCCCCCAAAAAATCGAGACCCCCCCAAATTAGAGACCCCCCAAAATTTGAGATCCCCCAAATTGAGACCCCCCAAAAATCGAGACCCCCCAAAATTTGACCCCCAAAATCAAGACCTCCCAAATTTGACCCCCCCAAAAATCGAGACCCCCCCAAAAATCGACACCCCCCAAAATTTAAGACCCCCCCAAAATTTAAAACCCCCCAAAAGTCAAATCCCCCAAATTTGAGACCCCCCAAAAAATCGAGACCCCCCCCAAATTAGAGACCCCCCAAATTTGAGACCCCCCCCAAATCGAGACCTCCCAAATTTGAGACCCCCCAAAATTTGACCCCCCCCAAATTAGAGACCCCCCAAATTTGAGAGCCCCCAAAAATCGAGACCCCCCAAAATTTATGACCCCCCAAAAGTTGAGATCCCCCAAATTTGAGACCCCCCCCAAAAATCGAGACCTCCCAAAATCGAGACCCCCCAAAATCGAGACCCCCAAAAATCGAGAGCCCCCCAAATTTGACCTCCCCAAATTTAAGACTCCCCCAAAAGTCGAGACCCCCCCAAATTTAAGACCCCCCCAAAAATCAAGACCCCCAAAATTTGACCCCCCCAAAAATCGAGACCCCCCCCCCCCCAAATTTGACCCCCCAAAAATTGCGACCGTCCCCCCCAAATTTGAGACCCCCCAAAAATTGGGACCCCCCACCCAAAATTTAAAACCTCCCCAAAATCGAGACCCCCCCAATTTCAAGGACCCCCCCAAATTTGAGACCCCCCCAAAATCAAGACCCCCAAAAATCAAGACCCCCCCCCAAATTTAAGTCCCTCCCCCCCAAAATTCCCCAAAATTCCCCAAAATCCCCTTTTTTCCCTCTTTTCCAGGACCAGGTGCCTCTGCCGGACCTCGGGGACCCCCCCCCAAAACCCCCCAAAAAATTTGGGGTGGGGGGGTCCCCACTTTACATTTTGGGGGGGGGGGTCTCCCCCTCCCCCCTCCCCTTCTCCTCCCCCCCAAAAAATCCCAAATTTTGCCTCAAAATCAGCAGCTTTTGGGCAAAAAAATTCCCGAAAAATGGGAATAAAATGGGGGGGGGGGGGGTCCCTGCTTTATTTGGGGGGGGGTCCCCCCTTCTTGACGCGGTTTTTTTTTGGGGGGGGGGTCCCCCCAAAATTTGGGGACCCCTCCCCACCCCCGCTTCCATTTTTTGGCCATTTTTTGGTGTTTTTGCTGTGGGATTTTTTTTGGGGGGGGGGTCTCCACCCTCCCCCAATTTTTTTTTTTGGGGGGGGGGTCGCACTCTCGAATTCCCAAACCCCCCCCCCCCCCAATTTTTTTCCGTCCCCCTCCCCCCCAAATTGGGGGGGGGTCTTTTTTTTCCCTGCTTTTTTTTTTTTTCTTTTTTCCTTTTTTTTATTTATTTGCACTTTTTTTGGGGGGGGGGGAGGGGCGGGGAAATTTGGGGAGGGGTCGCCGGGGGGTGGAAAAAGAAGTGGGAAGACCCCCCCCCAAAAAAACCCCAAACCAACCGGGAATTTTGGGGTCCCCCCCCCCAAATCCGCGTGTGAAAATGTGAAATAAAAAATTTACGTTTTCAGCTTTTTTTTTTGGGGGGGAGGTCGAGATTTTGGGGGGATTTTGGGGGTTTTAGGGGGAATTTTGGGGTTTCGGGAGGGGAATTTGGGATTTTTGGGGGAATTTTGGGGTTTTAGGGGGAATTTTGGGGAAAGTTTATGGTTTGGGGAGGGGAATTTGGGATTATTTGGGGTGAATTTTGGGGTTTTGAGGAGAATTTTGGGGGCTTTGGGGGGAATTCAGGGTTTTTGGGGGGAATTTGGGGATTTTAGGGGGAAATTTGGGGTCTTGGGCGGGAATTTGGGTTTTTGGGGGGGGAGGATTTGGTGGTTTTAGGGGGAATTTTGGGGGTTTTGGGAGGGGAATTTGGGGGTTTTGGGGGGGAATTTGGGATTTTGGGGGGAATTTTGGGGGTTTTGGGAGGGGAATTTGGGGTTTTTGGGGGGGAATTTGGGATTTTGGGGGGAATTTGGGGGTTTTAGGGGGAATTTTGGGGTTTTGGGAGGGGAATTTGGGATTTTGGAAGGAATTTTGGGGTTTTAGGGGGATTTTTGGGGTTTTTGGAGGGGAATTTGGGATTTTGGGGGAAATTTAGGGGTTTTGAGGGGAATTTGGGGGGGGGGTTGGGAAATTGGGGGTTTTTGGGGGGAATTTGGGGATTTTAGGAGGAAATTTGGGGTCCTGGGGGGGGATTTTTGGGGGTGGATTTTGAGGGAATTTCAGTTGGTTTGGGGCATTCCCGAGGTTGGGAATTTGGGGAGGGGTCTTGGGGGGAATCCTGATTTTGGGGTGGATTTTGGGGGAATTTCCGTGGATTTGGGGGGGATTCCTGAATTTGGGGAGGGGTCTCATCGCGGCACCATGCGCAGCTCGTAGCGGGGGGGATTTTGGGGTGGATTTTGGGGGAATTTCCATGGATTTGGGGTCGTTCCCGAATTTGGGGAGGGGTCTCATCGCGGCACCATGCGCAGCTCGTAGCGGGGGGGGATTTTGGGGGAATTTCCGTGGATTTGGGGTCGTTCCCGAATATGGGGAGGGGTCTCATCGCGGCACCATGCGCAGCTCGTAGCGGGGGGGATTTTGGGGTGGATTTTGGGGGAATTTCCGTGGATTTGGGGGGGGATTCCCGAATTTGGGGAGGGGTCTCATCGCGGCACCATGCGCAGCTCGTAGCGGGGGGGATTTTGGGGTGGATTTTGGGGGAATTTCCGTGGATTTGGGGGGGGATTCCCGAATTTGGGGAGGGGTCTCATCGCGGCACCATGCACAGCTCGTAGCGGGGGGGGGATTTTGGGGGGAATTTCCGTGGATTTGGGGTCGTTCCCGAATTTGGGGAGGGGTCTCATCGCGGCACCATGCGCAGCTCGTAGCGGGGGGGGGATTTTGGGGGAATTTCCGTGGATTTGGGGTCGTTCCCGAATTTGGGGAGGGGTCTCATCGCGGCACCATGCGCAGCTCGTAGCGGGGGGGGATTTTGGGGGGAATTTCCATGGATTTGGGGTCGTTCCCGAATTTGGGGAGGGGTCTCATCGCGGCACCATGCGCAGCTCGTAGCGGGGGGTGGATTTTGGGGGAATTTCCGTGGATTTGGGGGGGATTCCCGAATTTGGGGAGGGGTCTCATCGCGGCACCATGCGCAGCTCGTAGCGGGGGGGGGATTTTGGGGTGGATTTTGGGGGAATTTCCATGGATTTGGGGTCGTTCCCGAATTTGGGGAGGGGTCTCATCGCAGCACCATGCGCAGCTCGTAGCGGGGGGGGATTTTGGGGTGGATTTTGGGGGAATTTCCGTGGATTTGGGGTCGTTCCCGAATTTGGGGAGGGGTCTCATCGCGGCACCATGCGCAGCTCGTAGCGGGGGGGGGATTTTGGGGTGGATTTTGGGGGAATTTCCGTGGATTTGGGGTCGTTCCCGAATTTGGGGAGGGGTCTCATCGCGGCACCATGCGCAGCTCGTAGCGGGGGGTGGATTTTGGGGGAATTTCCGTGGATTTGGGGGGGGATTCCTGAATATGGGGAGGGGTCTCATCGCGGCACCATGCGCAGCTCGTAGCGGGGGGGGATTTTGGGGGAATTTCCGTGGATTTGGGGTCGTTCCCGAATTTGGGGAGGGGTCTCATCGCGGCACCATGCGCAGCTCGTAGCGGGGGGGGATTTTGGGGTGGATTTTGGGGGAATTTCCGTGGATTTGGGGGGGATTCCCGAATTTGGGGAGGGGTCTCATCGCGGCACCATGCGCAGCTCGTAGCGGGGGGGGGGATTTTGGGGGAATTTCCGTGGATTTGGGGTCGTTCCCGAATTTGGGGAGGGGTCTCATCGCGGCACCATGCGCAGCTCGTAGCGGGGGGGGGATTTTGGGGTGGATTTTGGGGGAATTTCCGTGGATTTGGGGTCGTTCCCGAATTTGGGGAGGGGTCTCATCGCGGCACCATGCGCAGCTCGTAGCGGGGGGTGGATTTTGGGGGAATTTCCGTGGATTTGGGGGGGGATTCCTGAATTTGGGGAGGGGTCTCATTGCGGCACCATGCGCAGCTCGTAGCGGGGGGGGATTTTGGGGGAATTTCCGTGGATTTGGGGGGGATTCCTGAATTTGGGGAGGGGTCTCATCGCGGCACCATGCGCAGCTCGTAGCGGGGGGGGGGGGTTTGGGGGAATTTCCGTGGATTTGGGGTCGTTCCCGAATTTGGGGAGGGGTCTCATCGCGGCACCATGCGCAGCTCGTAGCGGGGGGGGGATTTTGGGATGGATTTTGGGGGAATTTCCGTGGATTTGGGGTCGTTCCCGAATTTGGGGAGGGGTCTCATCGCGGCACCATGCGCAGCTCGTAGCGGGGGGGGATTTTGGGGTGGATTTTGGGGGAATTTCCGTGGATTTGGGGGGATTCCCGAATTTGGGGAGGGGTCTCATCGCGGCACCATGCGCAGCTCGTAGCGGGGGGGGGATTTTGGGGTGGATTTTGGGGGAATTTCCGTGGATTTGGGGGGGATTCCCGAATTTGGGGAGGGGTCTCATCGCGGCACCATGCGCAGCTCGTAGCGGGGGGGGATTTTGGGGGAATTTCCGTGGATTTGGGGTCGTTCCCGAATTTGGGGAGGGGTCTCATCGCGGCACCATGCGCAGCTCGTAGCGGAAGGGGATTTTGGGGGAATTTCCGTGGATTTGGGGGGGATTCCCGAATTTGGGGAGGGGTCTCATCGCGGCACCATGCGCAGCTCGTAGCGGGGGGGGATTTTGGGGGGAATTTCCGTGGATTTGGGGTCGTTCCCGAATTTGGGGAGGGGTCTCATCGCGGCACCATGCGCAGCTCGTAGCGGGGGGTGGATTTTGGGGGAATTTCCGTGGATTTGGGGGGGATTCCCGAATTTGGGGAGGGGTCTCATCGCGGCACCATGCGCAGCTCGTAGCGGGGGGTGGATTTTGGGGGAATTTCCGTGGATTTGGGGGGGATTCCCGAATTTGGGGAGGGGTCTCATCGCGGCACCATGCGCAGCTCGTAGCGGGGGGGGGATTTTGGGGTGGATTTTGGGGGAATTTCCATGGATTTGGGGTCGTTCCCGAATTTGGGGAGGGGTCTCATCGCAGCACCATGCGCAGCTCGTAGCGGGGGGGGGATTTTGGGGTGGATTTTGGGGGAATTTCCGTGGATTTGGGGTCGTTCCCGAATTTGGGGAGGGGTCTCATCGCGGCACCATGCGCAGCTCGTAGCGGGGGGGGATTTTGGGGGAATTTCCGTGGATTTGGGGGGGATTCCCGAATTTGGGGAGGGGTCTCATCGCGGCACCATGCGCAGCTCGTAGCGGGGGGGGATTTTGGGGTGGATTTTGGGGGAATTTCCGTGGATTTGGGGGGGATTCCTCAATTTGGGGAGGGGTCTCATCGCGGCACCATGCGCAGCTCGTAGCGGGGGGGGATTTTGGGGGAATTTCCGTGGATTTGGGGTCGTTCCCGAATTTGGGGAGGGGTCTCATCGCGGCACCATGCGCAGCTCGTAGCGGGGGGGGATTTTGGGGTGGATTTTGGGGGAATTTCCGTGGATTTGGGGGGGATTCCTGAATTTGGGGAGGGGTCTCATCGCGGCACCATGCGCAGCTCGTAGCGGGGGGGGATTTTGGGGGAATTTCCGTGGATTTGGGGTCGTTCCCGAATTTGGGGAGGGGTCTCATCGCGGCACCATGCGCAGCTCGTAGCGGGGGGGGGATTTTGGGGTGGATTTTGGGGGAATTTCCGTGGATTTGGGGGGGATTCCTGAATTTGGGGAGGGGTCTCATCGCGGCACCATGCGCAGCTCGTAGCGGGGGGGGGATTTTGGGGTGGATTTTGGGGGAATTTCCGTGGATTTGGGGTCGTTCCCGAATTTGGGGAGGGGTCTCATCGCGGCACCATGCGCAGCTCGTAGCGGGGGGGGATTTTGGGGTGGATTTTGGGGGAATTTCCGTGGATTTGGGGGGATTCCCGAATTTGGGGAGGGGTCTCATCGCGGCACCATGCGCAGCTCGTAGCGGGGGGGGGATTTTGGGGTGGATTTTGGGGGAATTTCCGTGGATTTGGGGGGGATTCCTGAATTTGGGGAGGGGTCTCATCGCGGCACCATGCGCAGCTCGTAGCGGGGGGGGGATTTTGGGGTGGATTTTGGGGGAATTTCCGTGGATTTGGGGTCGTTCCCGAATTTGGGGAGGGGTCTCATCGCGGCACCATGCGCAGCTCGTAGCGGGGGGGGATTTTGGGGTGGATTTTGGGGGAATTTCCGTGGATTTGGGGGGATTCCCGAATTTGGGGAGGGGTCTCATCGCGGCACCATGCGCAGCTCGTAGCGGGGGGGGGATTTTGGGGTGGATTTTGGGGGAATTTCCGTGGATTTGGGGGGGATTCCCGAATTTGGGGAGGGGTCTCATCGCGGCACCATGCGCAGCTCGTAGCGGGGGGGGATTTTGGGGGAATTTCCGTGGATTTGGGGTCGTTCCCGAATTTGGGGAGGGGTCTCATCGCGGCACCATGCGCAGCTCGTAGCGGAAGGGGATTTTGGGGGAATTTCCGTGGATTTGGGGGGGATTCCCGAATTTGGGGAGGGGTCTCATCGCGGCACCATGCGCAGCTCGTAGCGGGGGGGGATTTTGGGGGGAATTTCCGTGGATTTGGGGTCGTTCCCGAATTTGGGGAGGGGTCTCATCGCGGCACCATGGGCAGCTCGTAGCGGGGGGTGGATTTTGGGGGAATTTCCGTGGATTTGGGGTCGTTCCCGAATTTGGGGAGGGGTCTCATCGCGGCACCATGCGCAGCTCGTAGCGGGGGGGGGATTTTGGGGTGGATTTTGGGGGAATTTCCGTGGATTTGGGGGGGATTCCCGAATTTGGGGAGGGGTCTCATCGCGGCACCATGCGCAGCTCGTAGCGGGGGGGGATTTTGGGGTGGATTTTGGGGGAATTTCCGTGGATTTGGGGTCGTTCCCGAATTTGGGGAGGGGTCTCATCGCGGCACCATGCGCAGCTCGTAGCGGGGGGGGGATTTTGGGGGAATTTCCGTGGATTTGGGGTCGTTCCCGAATTTGGGGAGGGGTCTCATCGCGGCACCATGCGCAGCTCGTAGCGGGGGGTGGATTTTGGGGGAATTTCCGTGGATTTGGGGTCGTTCCCGAATTTGGGGAGGGGTCTCATCGCGGCACCATGCGCAGCTCGTAGCGGGGGGGGATTTTGGGGGAATTTCCGTGGATTTGGGGGGGATTCCCGAATTTGGGGAGGGGTCTTATCGCGGCACCATGCACAGCTCGTAGCGGGGGGGGGATTTTGGGGGAATTTCCGTGGATTTGGGGTCGTTCCCGAATTTGGGGAGGGGTCTCATCGCGGCACCATGCGCAGCTCGTAGCGGGGGGGGATTTTGGGGTGGATTTTGGGGGAATTTCCGTGGATTTGGGGTCGTTCCCGAATTTGGGGAGGGGTCTCATCGCGGCACCATGCGCAGCTCGTAGCGGGGGGGGGATTTTGGGGTGGATTTTGGGGGAATTTCCGTGGATTTGGGGTCGTTCCCGAATTTGGGGAGGGGTCTCATCGCGGCACCATGCGCAGCTCGTAGCGGGGGGTGGATTTTGGGGGAATTTCCGTGGATTTGGGGTCGTTCCCGAATTTGGGGAGGGGTCTCATCGCGGCACCATGCGCAGCTCGTAGCGGGGGGGGATTTTGGGGGAATTTCCGTGGATTTGGGGGGGATTCCCGAATTTGGGGAGGGGTCTTATCGCGGCACCATGCACAGCTCGTAGCGGGGGGGGGATTTTGGGGGAATTTCCGTGGATTTGGGGTCGTTCCCGAATTTGGGGAGGGGTCTCATCGCGGCACCATGCGCAGCTCGTAGCGGGGGGGGATTTTGGGGTGGATTTTGGGGGAATTTCCGTGGATTTGGGGTCGTTCCCGAATTTGGGGAGGGGTCTCATCGCGGCACCATGCGCAGCTCGTAGCGGGGGGGGATTTTGGGGTGGATTTTGGGGGAATTTCCGTGGATTTGGGGTCGTTCCCGAATTTGGGGAGGGGTCTCATCGCGGCACCATGCGCAGCTGGTAGCGGGGGGGGATTTTGCCGAAGCCGCTCTCCAGGGGGGTCGTGGGCACCTCCTCGGGGGGTCCCAGGGGTTGGGGCCGGAGGCGCTGCAGGATCGTGGTGAGGAACAGGAACAGCTCCATCCGCGCCAGCCCCTCCCCCAGGCACAGCCGCTTCCCTGAAATGGGGAGGGGGCGTCAGGGGGAGACCCCCGAAATGGGGTGGGGGATCCTAAATGGGTCTGGGGGATCCTAAAAGGGTCTGGGGGTCCCAAATGGGTCTGGGGTCCCAAAAGGGTCTGGGGGTTTCAGGGCTGGGGGTCCCAAAAGGGTCTGGGGGTTTCGGGGTGAGGAACAGGAACAGCTCCATCCGCGCCAGCCCCTCCCCCAGGCACAGCCGCTTCCCTGAAATGGGGAGGGGGCGTCAGGGGGAGACCCCCGAAATGGGGTGGGGGATCCTAAATGGGTCTGGGGGATCCTAAAAGGGTCTGGGGGTCCCAAATGGGTCTGGGGTCCCAAAAGGGTCTGGGGGTTTCAGGGCTGGGGGTCCCAAAAGGGTCTGGGGGTTTCGGGGTGAGGAACAGGAACAGCTCCATCCGCGCCAGCCCCTCCCCCAGGCACAGCCGCTTCCCTGAAATGGGGAGGGGGCGTCAGGGGGAGACCCCCGAAATGGGGTGGGGGATCCTAAATGGGTCTGGGGGTTTCAGGGTTGGGGGGATCCCAATAGGTCTGGGGGTCCTAAAAGGGTCTGGGGGTAACAGGATGGGGGGGGTCCCAAAAGGGTCTGGAGGTCCCAAATGGGTCTGGGGGTAACAGGATTGGGTCTGGGGGTCCCAAAAGGGTCTGAGGGATCCCAAAAGGGTCTGGGGGTTTCAGGCTGGGGGTCTCAAAAGGGTCTGGCGGTCCCAAAAGGGTCTGGGGGAAACAGGATGGGGCGGTCCCAAAAGGGTCTGGAGGTCCCAAAAGGGTCTGGGGTCCCAAAAGGGTCTGGGGGTTTCAGGGCTGGGGATCCCAAATGGGTCTGGGGGTTTCAGGGCTGGGGGTCCCGAAAGGGTCTGGGGGAAACAGGATTGGAGGGGGTCCCGAAAGGGTCTGGGGGTAACAGGATGGGGGGGGGTCCCAAAAGGGTCTGGGGGTTTCAGGGTTGGGGGGATCCCAATAGGTTTGGGGGTCCTAAAAGGGTCTGGGGGTAACAGGATGGGGGGGGGTCCCAAAAGGGTCTGGGGGTTTCAGGGTTTGGGGTCCCAAAAGGGCCTGGGGGCAATGGGGTTGGGCGATCCCAAAGGATTTGGGGGATCCCAGATGGGTCTGGGGCTTTTAGGGGTGGGGTCCCAAAAGGGTCTGGGGGTAACAGGATGGGGGAGGGGGTCCCAAAAGGGTCTGGGGGTCCCAAAAGGGTCTGGGGGATCCTTAAAGGGTCTGGGAGTAACAGGATGGGGGGGATCCCAAAAGAGTCTGGGGGATCCCGAAAGGGTCTGGGGATCCCAAAAGGGTCTGGGGGTTTCAGGGTTGGGGGTCCCCAAAGGGTCTGGACCCTCCTCCAAGGATTTAGGGGATCCCAAAAGGGTTGGGGTCTCCCCCCAAGGATTTAGGGGATCCTTAAGGATTTTTTGGGATCCCAAAAGAGTCTGGGAGCCCCAAAAAGGCTTTAGGGGATCCCAAAAGGATTTAAGACCCCACCCCAATGATTTATGGGATTTATGGGATTTGGGGTTCTTTTTGGGATCCCAAAAGGGTCTGGAGTCCCCCCCAAAGGATTTATGGGATTTTTGGGATCCCCAAAGGGTCTGGAGTCCCCCCCAGAGGATTTATGGGATTTTTGGGATTTTTGGGATCGGTACTGGCCGAGAAGGGCACGAAGCCCTTGGGGTGTCCCCTGAGGATTTAGGGGATCCCAAAAGGGTCAGGGAGCCCCAAAAAGGCTTTAGGGGATCCCAAAAGGATTTGGGAGTCCTCCCAAAGGATTTATGGGATTTATGGGATTTGGAGGTTTTTTTGGGATCCCAAAAGGGTCTGGAGTCCCCCCCAAAGGATTTATGGGATTTTTGGGGTTTTTGGGATCGGTACTGGCCGAGAAGGGCACAAAGCCCTTGGGGTGTCCCCTGAGGATTTAGGGGATCCCAAAAGGGTCAGGGAGCCCCAAAAAGGCTTTAGGGGATCCCAAAAAAATTTGGGAGTCCTCCCAAAGGATTTAGGGGATCCCAAAAGAGTCTGGGAGCCCCAAAAAGGCTTTAGGGGATCCCAAAAGGATTTAAGACCCCACCCCGATGATTTATGGGATCTACCGGATTTGGGGGGATTTTTGGGATCCCAAAAGGGTCTGGAGTCCCCCCCAAAGGATTTATGGGATTTTTGGGATCCCAAAAGGGTCTGGAGTCCCCCCCAAAGGATTTATGGGATTTTTGGGATCCCAAAAGGGTCTGGAGTCCCCCCCAAAGGCTTTATGGGATTTTTGGGGATCCCAAAAGGGTCTGGAGTCCCCCCCCAAAGGATTTATGGGATTTTTGGGATCCCCAAAGGGTCTGGAGTCCCCCCCAAAGGATTTATGGGATTTTTGGGATCCCCAAAGGGTCTGGAGTCCCCCCCAAAAGGATTTATGGGATTTTTGGGATCCCAAAAGGGTTTGGAGTCCCCCCCAAAGGATTTATGGGATTTTTGGGATCCCAAAAGGGTCTGGAGTCCCCCCCAAAAGCTTTATGGGATTTTTGGGATCCCCAAAGGGTCTGGAGTCCCCCCCAGAGGATTTATGGGATTTTTGGGGTTTTTGGGATCGGTACTGGCCGAGAAGGGCACGAAGCCCTTGGGGTGTCCCCTGAGGATTTAGGGGATCCCAAAAGGGTCAGGGAGCCCCAAAAAGGCTTTAGGGGATCCCAAAAGGATTTGGGAGTCCTCCCAAAGGATTTATGGGATTTATGGGATTTGGAGGTTTTTTTGGGATCCCAAAAGGGTCTGGAGTCCCCCCCAAAGGCTTTATGGGATTTTTGGGATCCCAAAAGGGTCTGGAGTCCCCCCCAAAAGCTTTATGGGATTTTTGGGATCCCCAAAGGGTCTGGAGTCCCCCCCAGAGGATTTATGGGATTTTTGGGGTTTTTGGGATCGGTACTGGCCGAGAAGGGCACGAAGCCCTTGGGGTGTCCCCTGAGGATTTAGGGGATCCCAAAAGGGTCAGGGAGCCCCAAAAAGGCTTTAGGGGATCCCAAAAGGATTTGGGAGTCCTCCCAAAGGATTTAGGGTATTTATGGGATTTGGAGGTTTTTTGGGGATCCCAAAAGGGTCTGGAGTCCCCCCCAAAGGATTTATGGGATTTTTGGGATCCCAAAAGGGTCTGGAGTCCTCCCCAAAGGATTTATGGGATTTTTGGGGATCCCAAAAGGGTCTGGAGTCCCCCCCAAAGGATTTATGGGATTTTTGGGATCCCCAAAGGGTCTGGAGTCCCCCCCAAAGGCTTTATGGGATTTTTGGGATCCCAAAGGGGTCTGGAGTCCCCCCCAAAGGATTTAGGGGATTTTTGGGATCCCCAAAGGGTCTGGAGTCCCCCCCAGAGGATTTATGGGATTTTTGGGGTTTTTGGGATCGGTACTGGCCGAGAAGGGCACGAAGCCCTTGGGGTGTCCCCTGAGGATTTAGGGGATCCCAAAAGGGTCTGGGAGCCCCAAAAAGGCTTTAGGGGATCCCAAAAGGGTCCGGGGTCCCCGCAGGAGGTTTTGGGGTATTTTTGGGGTCGCTACCGGCCGAGAAGGGCATGAAGGCCTCGTTGCGCTGGAACTGGCCCTGCTCGTCCAGGAAGTTCCCGGGGTCGAAGTTTTGGGGGTTCTTGAAGGATTTGGGGTCGTTTAGGGCCGAGCTGAGCACGGGGTACACGTCCATGCCCTGTGGGGTCAGTTGTGGGGGCAGAGGGGTCATTTGGGGTCATTTGGGGTCATTTGGGGTCATTGGAACAGTCATTAGGGTCAATGGGGTTGCTGGAAGGGGTTTTGGGGTCATTGGAAGGGTTTTTGGGGTCATTGGGGTCATTGGAAGAGGTTTTGGGGTCATTGGAGTCATTGGAGTGGTCATTGGGGTCATTGGAGTGGTCACTGGGGTCATTGGAAGAGGTTTTGGGATCATTGGAGTCATTGGAGTGGTCATTGGGGTCATTGGAGTGGTCACTGGGGTCATTGGAGTGGTCACTGGGGTCGTTGGAAGAGGTTTTGGGGTCATTGGGGTCATTGGAGTGGTCATTGGGGTCATTGGAAGAGGTTTTGGGATCATTGTGGTCATTGGGGTCATTGGAATGGTCATTGGGGTCATTGGAGTGGTCATTGGGGTCATTGGAAGGGTTTTTGGGGTCATTGGGGTCATTGGAGTGGTCATTGGAGTCATTGGAGTGGTCATTGGGGTCATTGGAGTGGTCATTGGGGTCATTTGGGTCATTGGAAGGGTCCTTGGGGTCATTGGAGTCATTGGAATGGTCCTTGGGGTCATTGGAGTGGTCATTGTGGTCATTGGAAGAGGTTTTGGGGTCATTGGAGTCACTGGAGTGGTCATTGTGGTCATTGGAGTGGTCATTGGGGTCACTGGAAGGGTCACTGTGGTCACTGGAGGAGTCATTTGGGTCATTGGAAGGGTCATTGTGGTCACCGGAAGGGTCATTGGAATGGTCATTGTGGTCATTGTGGTCACCGGAAGGGTCATTTGGGTCACTGTGGCCATTGTGGTCACTGGGAGGGTCACTGGAAGGATCATTGTAGTCATTGTGGTCACCAGAAGGGTCACTGTGGCCATTGTGGTCACCGGAAGGGTCATTGTGGTCACCAGAAGGGTCACTGTGGCCATTGTGGTGACCAGAAGGGTTCCTGTGGTCACTGTGGTCACCGGAATGGTCACTGGAAGGGTCACTGGAAGGATCACTGGGGTCACTGGGGTCCCTGGGGTCCCTGTGGCCATTGTGGTCACTGGAAGGGTCACTGTGGCCATCGTGGTCACCGGAAGGGTCATTGTGGCCCCTGTGGCCATTGTGGTCACCGGAAGAGTCACTTGAAGGGTCATTGTGGTCATTGTGATCACCGGAAAGGTCACTGGGGCCATTGTGGTCACCAGAAGGGTCATTGTGGTCCCTGTGGCCATGGTGGTCACTGGAAGGGTCACTGGAAGGGTCATAGTGGCCAATGTGGTCATTGTGGTCACTGGAAGGGTCACTGTGGCCATTGTGGTCACCGGACAGGTCCCTGTGGCCATAGTGGCCATAGTGGTCCCCGGACGGGTCCCCGGCAGGGTCACTGGGGTCACTGTGGTCATTGTGGCCATAGTGGCCATAGTGGTCACTGGACAGGTCCCTGTGGCCATAGTGGTCACCGGAAGGGTCAGGGGAAAGGTCACTGGGATCACTGTGGCCATGGTGGCCATAGTGGCCATAGTGGTCACTGGAAGGGTCACCGGAAGGGTCCCTGGGGTCCCTGTGGTCCCTGTGACCATAGTGGCCATAGTGGTCACCGGACGGGTCACTGGAGGGGTCACTGGAGTCCCTGGGGCCCCTATGCTCATTGTGGTCACCAGAAGGTTCACTGGGGTCATTGTGGCCATAGTGGCCATTGCGGTCACCGTAAGGGTCCCTGTGGCCATTGTGGTCACTGGACAGCTCCCTGTGGTCATTGTGGCCATAGCGGCTATAGTGGTCACTGGAGGGGTCCCTGGCAGGGTCCCTGTGGCCACAGTGGCCATAGTGGCCATAGTGGTCACCGGAGGGATCCCTGGGGTTCCTGTGGCCATAGTGGCCATAGTGGCCATCGTGGTCACCGGAGGGGTCCCTGGCGGGGTCCCTGTGGCCATAGTGGCCATAGTGGCCATAGTGGCCATAGTGGTCACCGGAGGGATCCCTGGGGTTCCTGTGGCCATAGTGGCCATAGTGGCCATCGTGGTCACTGGACGGATCCCTGGCAGGGTCCCTGGGGTCCCTGTGGTCATTGCGGCCATAGTGGCCATCGTGGTCACCGGTTGGGTCCCTTGCGGGGTCACTGGGGTCTTTGTGGCCATAGTGGCCATAGTGGTCACAAGAAGGGTCCCTGTGCTCCCTGTGGCCATAGTGGCCATAGTGGTCACCGGACAGGTCACTGGAAGGGTCCCTGTGGTCATTGTGGCCATTGTGGCCATAGTGGCCATTGTGGTCACCGGAGGGGTCCCTGTGGCCATTGTGGTCACTGGATGGGTCCCTGTGCTCCCTGTGGCCACAGTGGCCATAGTGGCCATCGTGGTGACCAGACAGGTCCCTGGCGGTGTCCCTGTGGTCCCTGTGGCCATAGTGGCCATCGTGGCCATAGTGGCCATAGTGGTCACCAGTCGGGTCCCTGGCGGGGTCCCTGTGGCCATAGTGGCCGTAGTGGTCACCGAATGGGTCACCGGCAGGGTCCCTGTGTCCATAGTGGCCATTGTGGGTACCAGAAGGGTCACTGGGGTCACTGGGGTCACTGTGGTCATTGTGGCCATAGTGGCCATAGTGGTGACAGGACGGGTCCCCAGCAGGGTCCCTGTGGTCCCTGTGGCCATAGTGGCCATAGTGGCCATAGTGGTCACCGGAGGGGTCCCTGGCGGGGTCACTGGGGTCCCTGTGGTCATTGTGGCCATAGTGGTCACCAGATGGGTCACCGGATGGGTCTCTGTGGCCATAGTGGCCATTGTGGTCACCAGAAGTGTCCCTGTGGTCATTGTGGCCACAGTGCCCATAGTGGCCATAGTGGTGACCGGACAGGTCCCCGGCGGTGTCCCTGTGCTCCCTGTGACCATAGTGGCCATAGTGGCCATCGTGGTGACCGGACAGGTCCCCTGGGGGTCACTGGGGTCCCTGTGACCACAGTGGCCATAGTGGCCATCGTGGTGACCGGACAGGTCCTTGGCGGGGTCCCTGTGCTCCCTGTGACCATAGTGGCCATAGTGGCCATCGTGGTGACCGGACAGGTCCCCTGGGGGTCACTGGGGTCCCTGTGACCACAGTGGCCATAGTGGCCATCGTGGTGACCGGACAGGTCCTTGGCGGGGTCCCTGTGCTCCCTGTGACCATAGTGGCCATAGTGGCCATCGTGGTGACCAGACAGGTCCCCGGCGGGGTCCCTGTGCTCCCTGTGACCACAGTGGCCATAGTGGCCATCGTGGTCACCAGATGGGTCCCCGGCAGGGTCACTGGGGTCCCTGTGACCACAGTGGCCATAGTGGCCTTCGTGGTGACCGGACAGGTCCTTGGCGGGGTCCCTGTGCTCCCTGTGACCATAGTGGCCATAGTGGCCATCGTGGTGACCGGACAGGTCCCCGGCGGGGTCCCTGTGCTCCCTGTGACCACAGTGGCCATAGTGGCCATAGTGGTGACTGGACAGGTCCCTGGCGGGGTCTCTGTGCTCCCTGTGGCCATAGTGGCCATAGTGGCCTTCGTGGTCACCAGATGGGTCCCCGGCAGGGTCACTGTGCTCCCTGTGACCACAGTGGCCATAGTGGCCATCGTGGTGACCGGACAGGTGCTCGGCGGGATGTCCCTGTGCTCCCTGTGACCACAGTGGCCATAGTGGTGACCGGACAGGTCCCCAGCGGGGTCCCTGTGCTCCCTGTGACCACAGTGGCCATAGTGGCCTTCGTGGTCACCAGATGGGTCCCCGGCAGGGTCTCTGTGCTCCCTGTGACCACAGTGGCCATAGTGGCCTTCGTGGTCACCAGATGGGTCCCCGGCAGGGTCTCTGTGCTCCCTGTGACCACAGTGGCCATAGTGGCCATAGTGGTGACCGGACAGGTGCCCGGCGGGGTCTCTGTGCTCCCTGTGACCACAGTGACCATAGTGGCCATCGTGGTGGCCGGCCAGGTCCCCTTTCGGGGTCACCTTGGGGATTCGGTAGCCGCGGAAGTCGGCGTCGCGCGTCAGGCGGTGCGGGACGTTCATGGGGATGAGGTCGCTGCAGCGCTGGATCTCGTGGATCGTGGCCTCCGTGAAGGGCATCTGGGGCCGGTCAGCGAGGGCCGGAGCGCGGCCAGACCCCACCACGCGCGAGATCTCCTGGAAAACCTTTTCTGGGAGAGAGGGAAAAGTGGGGAGGGGGCTCGAGGGGGGTCCCCGTGGGGAATTGGGGGGGTCGGGAATTGGGATTTGGGGGGATTGGGGGATTTGGGGATTGGGATTTGGGGATTGGGATTTGGGGATTGGGGGATTTGGGGATTGGGATTTGGGGATTGGGAATTGGGGATTGGGGGATTTGGGGATTGGGGGATTGGGGGATTTGGGGATTGGGGGGATTTGGGGATTGGGGGGATTTGGGAATTGGGATTTGGGGATTGGGGGTTTGGGGATTGGGGGGTTTGGGAACTGGGGATGTGGGAATTGAGGATTGGGGATGTGGGAGTGGGGATTTGGGAATTGGGGGATTTGGGGTTTGGGGGATTGGGGGATTTGGGGATTGGGGGATTTGGGGATTGGGGGGATTTGGGGATTGGGGGATTTGGGAATTGGGATTTGGGGATTGGGGGGTTTAGGAATTGGGGGGTTTGGGGATTGGGAATTGGGGGATTTGGGAATTGGGGAATTTGGGAATTGGGAATTGGGGATTGGGGGGTTTAGGAATTGGGGGGTTTGGGGGTTGGGAATTGGGGGATTTGGGAATTGGGATTTGGGAATTGGGGGATTTGGGGGATTTGGGAATTGGGGATTGGGAGATTTGGGGATTGGGGGATTTGGGGATTTGGGAATTGGGATTTGGGGATTGGGGGTTTGGGGATTGGGGAGTTTGGGAACTGGGGATGTGGGAATTGAGGATTGGGGATGTGGGAGTGGGGATTTGGGAATTGGGGGATTTGGGGATTGGGAATTGGGGATTGGGAATTGGGGATTGGGGGATTTGGGGATTGGGGGATTTGGGGATTGGGAATTGGGGATTGGGGGATTTGGGGATTGGGGGGATTTGGGGATTGGGGGATTTGGGAATTGGGATTTGGGAATTGGGGGGCTTAGGAATTGGGGGATTTGGGGATTGGGATTTGGGGATTGGGGGGATTTGGGGATTGGGGGGATTTGGGGATTGGGGGTTTGGGGGGTTTGGGGATTGGGAATTGGAGGATTTGGGATTGGGATTTGGGGATTGGGGAATTTGGGGGTGTGGGAGTGGGGATTTGGGAATTGGGGGATTTGGGGATTGGGAATTGGGGAATTTGGGAATTGGGAATTGGGGATTGGGGGATTTGGGGATTTGGGGATTGGGGGATTTGGGGATTGGGGGGATTTGGGGATTGGGGGATTTGGGAATTGGGATTTGGGGATTGGGGGGTTTAGGAATTGGGGGATTTGGGGATTGGGAATTGGGGGATTGGGGAATTGGGATTTGGGAATTGGGATTTGGGGATTGGGGGGTTTAGGAATTGGGGGATTTGGGGATTGGGAATTGGGGGATTTGGGAATTGGGGATTGGGAGATTTGGGGATTGGGGGATTTGGGGATTTGGGAATTGGGATTTGGGGATTGGGGGTTTGGGGATTGGGGAGTTTGGGAACTGGGGATGTGGGAATTGAGGATTGGGGATGTGGGAGTGGGGATTTGGGAATTGGGGGATTTGGGGATTTGGGGATTGGGGATTGGGAATTGGGGATTGGGGGGATTTGGAAATTGGGATTTGGGAATTGGGGGTTTTGGTGATTTGGGAATTGGGATTTGGGAATTGGGGGATTTGGGGATTGGGAATTGGGGGATTTGGGAATTGGGGATTGGGGATGTGGGAATGGGGATTTGGGATTGGGGGAATTTAGGAATTGGGGATTGAGGGGTTTGGGAATTGGGGATTGGGGGAATTGGGGAGGGGGATTTTGGGGGATTGGGGGATTTGGGGATGTGGGGATTGGGGGCTTTGGGATTGGGAGATTTGGGAATTGGGAATTGGGAACTGGGGAGGGGGATTTGGGGGATTCAGGAACTGGGGAGGGGGATTTGGGAATTGGGGGATTGGGGATTGGGGGTTTGGGACCTGGGGGATTGGGAATTGGGGATTGGGGATGTGGGAATTGGGATTTGGGATTGGGGGGATTTAGGAATTGGGGTTTGGGGGGTTTGGGAATTGGGGATTGGGGGAATTGGGAGGGGGATTTGGGATTTGGGGAGGGGGATTTGGGGGATTTGGGAATTGGGGAGGGGGATTTGGAAAGGGGGATTTGGGAATGGGGATTTGGGGAATTTGGGATTTGGGGGATTTTGGGAATGGCGAGAGGGATTTGGGAATTGGGGGATTTGGGATTTGGGGTGTTTTGGGGATTTGGGATTTTGGGGGTTTGGGAACTGGGGAGGGGGATTTGAGAATTGGGATTTGGGGGATTTGGGGGATTTGGGAATTGGGGGATTTGGGAATTGGGAACTTGGGAGGGAGACTGGGAATTTGGGATCTGGGGATTGGGGAGGGGGATTTGGGGGATTTGGGAATTGGGGAGTGGGGTTTGGGGCATTTGGGAATTGGGGAGGGGGATTTGGGAATCGGGAGATTTGGGATTTGGGATTTGGGGAACGGGAATTGGGTCTGGGGTCCCACCTTCGATGTGGGGGTGCCGCATGAGGAAGAGGAGGCCGAAGCGCAGGGTGGAGCTCACGGTCTCGGTGCCGGCGAAGAAAAGGTTCAGGGTGGTCAGCTCCAGGTTCTCCTGGGTGAACTCGGTGTTGGGATTGTCCTTTTCCTGGGAAAAACCGGGAAATCCACCCCAAAATCGACCCCGAAATCCAGGAACGGCCCCCAAAAATCCGGGAACGACCCCAAAAATCCAGGAATGACCCCCAAAATCCCACCCAGGATCCCCAAAATGCTCCAGGTTCTCCTGGGTGAACTCGGTGTTGGGATTGTCCTTTTCCTGAGAAAAACCGGGAAATCCACCCCAAAATCGACCCCGAAATCCGGGAACGGCCCCCAAAAATCCGGGAATGACCCCAAAATCCCACCCAGGATCCCCAAAATGCTCCAGGTTCTCCTGGGTGAACTCAGTGTTGGGATTGTCCTTTTCCTGGGAAAAACCGGGAAATCCACCCCAAAATCGACCCCGAAATCCAGGAACGGCCCCCAAAAATCCGGGAACGACCCCAAAAATCCAGGAATGACCCCCAAAATCCCACCCAGGATCCCCAAAATGCTCCAGGTTCTCCTGGGTGAACTCGGTGTTGGGATTGTCCTTTTCCTGGGAAAAACCGGGAAATCCACCCAAAAATCGACCCCGAAATCCGGGAACAGCCCCCAAAAATCCGGGAACGACCCCAAAAATCCAGGAATGACCCCCAAAATCCCACCCAGGATCCCCAAAATGCTCCAGGTTCTCCTGGGTGAACTCGGTGTTGGGATTGTCCTTTTCCTGGGAAAAACCGGGAAATCCACCCCAAAATCGACCCCGAAATCCAGGAACGGCCCCCAAAAATCCGGGAATGGCCCCAAAATCCCACCCAGGATCCCCAAAATGCTCCAGGTTCTCCTGGGTGAACTCGGTGTTGGGATTGTCCTTTTCCTGGGAAAAACCGGGAAATCCACCCAAAAATCGACCCCGAAATCCAGGAACGGCCCCCAAAAATCCGGGAACGACCCCAAAAATCCAGGAATGACCCCCAAAATCCCACCCAGGATCCCCAAAATGCTCCAGGTTCTCCTGGGTGAACTCGGTGTTGGGATTGTCCTTTTCCTGGGAAAAACCGGGAAATCCACCCCAAAATCGACCCCGAAATCCGGGAACGGCCCCCAAAAATCCGGGAATGACCCCAAAATCCCACCCAGGATCCCCAAAATGCTCCAGGTTCTCCTGGGTGAACTCGGTGTTGGGATTGTCCTTTTCCTGAGAAAAACCGGGAAATCCACCCCAAAATCGACCCCAAAATCCAGGAACAGCCCCAAAAATCCGGGAATGGCCCCAAAATCCCACCCAGGATCCCAAAAATGCTCCAGGTTCTCCTGGGTGAACTCGGAGCTGGGGCCGCCCTTTTCCTGCTGAAAACGGTGAAATCCACCCCAAAATCGACCCTGAAACCCGGGAATGACCCCAGGAACCCCCCAAGACCCCCAGAACCCCCCCAGGACCCCTCCCCAAACCCTCCAAGACCCCCCAGGACCCCTCGAGGGTACCTGGAATCACCCCCAGGACCCCCCAAAATCCCCCAAGACCCCCCCAAACCCCCTTTGACCCCCTCAACCTCCCCCAGGACCCCTCCCCAAACACCCCCAAGATCCCCCAGAACCCCCCCCAGAACCCCCCAGAACCACCCAGGACCCCCCAGAACCACCCAGGACCCCTTGAGGGCACCTGGAATCACCCCCAGGACCCCCCAAGACCCCTCAAAAGCCCCCTTCGACCCCCCAGGACCCCCCAGGACCCCTCGAGGGTGCCTTGAATCACCCCCAGAACCCCCCCAGGACCCCCCAGAACCCCTCGAGGGCACCTGGAATCACCCCCAGGACCCCCCCAGGACCCCCCAAAACCCCTCGAGGGTACCTGGAATCACCCCCAGGACCCCCCAGGATCCCACAGAACCCCTCGAGGGCACCTGGAATCACCCCCAGGACCCCCCCAGGACATTTCCAGACCCCCCAGGACACCCCAAATCCCCCCAGGACCCCTCCCCAAGCCCCACCTTCTCCATCTGGATGAGGAAGGCGTCGATGAAGTCGCGGGGGCTGCTGGGGTCGAGGCTCCGGGCGTTGTCGCGGGCGCGCCGAGCGATGAAGCTCCTCATCCTCCCCAGGAACCGCGGGATGCGCAGGTGAGGGCCCGGCACGAACCACAGGAAGGACTCGGCCATGTCGTAGAGCTTTGGGGAGCCCGAAATGTCCCGAAAACAGCCCAAAATGCCCCCCAAAACCACCCCAAAACCATCCCAAAATAATCTCAAAACCCATCCCCAAATCACCCCAAAACCACCCCAAAACCATCCCAAAAATGACCCCAAAACCACCCCAAAAACATCCCAAAATGATCTCAAAACCCATCCCCAAATCACCCCCAAAAATATCTCAAAATAGCCCCAAAATCACCCCAAAATCATCCCCAAAACACCTCAAAAACCACCCCAAAATCATCCCAAAAACATCCTCAAAAATACCCCAAAACCACCCCAAAAGTGGCCCCAAAACCACCCCAAAACCAACCCAAAACCATCCCAAAAACATCCCAAAATAATCTCAAAACCCATCCCCAAATCACCCCAAAACCACCCCAAAACACCTCAAAAACCACCCCAAAATCATCCCAAAAACATCCTCAAAAATACCCCAAAACCACCCCAAAAGTGGCCCCAAAACCACCCCAAAAACCACCCCAAAACCAACCCAAAAACATCCCAAAATAATCTCAAAACCCATCCCCAAATCACCCCAAAAACCACCCCAAAATATCTCAAAATAGCCCCAAAAACATCCCAAAAACATCCTCAAAAATACCCCAAAACCCACCCCAAAAAGGACCCCAAAACCACCCCAAAACCGCCCCAAAACCGCCCCAAAACCACCCCAAAAATTTCCCCAAAATGGCACCAAAACCGCCCCAAAACCACCCCAAGAAATCCCAAAATAATCTCAAAAACCCATCCCAAAACCCCCAAAAACCACCCCAAAATCACCCCAAAACCCCCCCAGAGCTCCTCATCCTCCCCAGGAGCCGCAGGATGTCGTACAGCTTTGGGGAGCCCAAAATGTCCCGAAAACAGCCCAAAATGCCCCAAAACCCAGTCCAAAACCACCCCAAAATGCCCCAAAACCACCCCAAAAAAACCCCCGAAATTGTCCCAGAAATCCAGAAAAATCACCCCAAAACGACTGCAAAAAACACCCCAAAACCACCCCAAAAACCACCCCAAAATTGTCCCAGAACCCCCCCAAAAAATCCCCCAAATTGTCCCCAAAATCCAGAAAAATCACCCCAAAACCACCCCCAAAAAGCACTGCAAAGACAACCCCCAAAATCACCCCAAAAACCACTCCCAAAACATCCCAAAATAATCTCAAAACCCATCCCCAAATCACCCCAAAACCACCCCAAAAACCACCCCAAAAATGACCCCAAAACCACCCCAAAATCATCCCAAAATAATCTCAAAACCCATCCCCAAATCACCCCAAAACCACCCCAAAATATCTCAAAATAGCCCCAAAATCACCCCAAAATCACCCGAAAACACCTCAAAAACCACCCCAAAACCACCCCAAAAACATCCTCAAAAATACGCCAAAATCCACCCCAAAAATGGCCCCAAAACCACCCCAAAAACGGCCCCAAAACCACCCCAAAAACCACCCCAAAACCACCCCAAAAACATCCCAAAATAATCTCAAAACCCATCCCCAAATCACCCCAAAACCACCCCAAAATATCTCAAAATAGCCCCAAAATCACCCCAAAATCACCCCAAAACACCTCAAAAACCACCCCAAAATCATCCCAAAAACATCCTCAAAAATACCCCAAAACCACCCCAAAAATGGCACCAAAACCACCCCAAAACCACCCCAAGAAATCCCAAAATAATCTCAAAAACCCATCCCAAAACCCCCAAAACCACCCCAAAATCACCCCAAAACCCCCCCAGAGCTCCTCATCCTCCCCAGGAGCCGCGGGATGTCGTACAGCTTTGGGGAGCCCAAAATGTCCCGAAAACAGCCCAAAATGCCCCAAAACCCAGTCCAAAACCACCCCAAAATGCCCCAAAACCACCCCAAAAAAACCCCCGAAATTGTCCCAGAAATCCAGAAAAATCACCCCAAAACGACTGCAAAAAACACCCCAAAACCACCCCAAAAACCACCCCAAAATTGTCCCAGAACCCCCCCAAAAATCCCCCAAATTGTCCCCAAAATCCAGAAAAATCACCCCAAAACCACCCCCAAAAAGCACTGCAAAGACAACCCCCAAAATCACCCCAAAAACCACTCCCAAAACATCCCAAAATAATCTCAAAACCCATTCCCAAATCACCCCAAAACCACCCCAAAAACCACCCCAAAAATGACCCCAAAACCACCCCAAAATCATCCCAAAATAATCTCAAAACCCATCCCCAAATCACCCCAAAACCACCCCAAAATATCTCAAAATAGCCCCAAAATCACCCCAAAAACCACCCCAAAACACCTCAAAAACCACCCCAAAATCATCCCAAAAACATCCTCAAAAATACGCCAAAATCCACCCCAAAAATGGCACCAAAACCACCCCAAAAACGGCCCCAAAACCACCCCAAAATATCTCAAAATAGCCCCAAAATCATCCCAAAAACATCCTCAAAAATACCCCAAAATCCACCCCAAAAATGGCACCAAAACCACCCCAAAACCAACCCAAAACCATCCCAAAATAATCTCAAAAACCCATCCCCAAATCCATCCCCAAAACCACCCCAAAAACCACCCCAAAAAATCCCAAAGTACCCCAAAAACATCCCCAAATCACCCCAAAATCACCCCAAAAACCGCCCCAAAAATGTCTCAAAACTGTCCCAAAACCACCCCAAAACACCTCAAAAACCACCCCAAAAACCACCCCAAAAACATCCTCAAAAATACGCCAAAATCCACCCCAAAAATGGCCCCAAAACCACCCCAAAAACGGCCCCAAAACCACCCCAAAAACCACCCCAAAACCACCCCAAAAACATCCCAAAATAATCTCAAAACCCATCCCCAAATCACCCCAAAACCACCCCAAAATATCTCAAAATAGCCCCAAAATCATCCCAAAAACATCCTCAAAAATACCCCAAAACCCACCCCAAAAATGGCCCCAAAACCACCCCAAAAATTTCCCCAAAATGGCACCAAAACCGCCCCAAAACCACCCCAAGAAATCCCAAAATAATCTCAAAAACCCATCCCAAAACCCCCAAAACCCCCAAAACCACCCCAAAACCCCCCCAGAGCTCCTCATCCTCCCCAGGAGCCGCGGGATGTCGTACAGCTTTGGGGAGCCCAAAATGTCCCAAAAACAGCCCAAAATGCCCCAAAACCCAGTCCAAAACCAGTCCAAAATGCCCCAAAACCACCCCAAAAAAACCCCCGAAATTGTCCCAGAAATCCAGAAAAATCACCCCAAAACGACTGCAAAAAACACCCCAAAACAACCTCAAAAACCACCCCAAAATTGTCCCAGAACCCCCCCAAAAATCCCCCAAATTGTCCCCAAAATCCAGAAAAATCACCCCAAAACCACCCCCAAAAAGCACTGCAAAGACAACCCCCAAAATCACCCCAAAAACCACTCCCAAAACATCCCAAAATAATCTCAAAACCCATCCCCAAATCACCCCAAAACCACCCCAAAAACCACCCCAAAAATGACCCCAAAACCACCCCAAAATCATCCCAAAATAATCTCAAAACCCATTCCCAAATCACCCCAAAACCACCCCAAAAAGGACCCCAAAACCACCCCCCAAAAAAAATCAAAATAATCTCAAAACCCATCCCCAAATCACCCCAAAAACCACCCCAAAATATCTCAAAATAGCCCCAAAATCACCCCAAAACACCTCAAAAACCACCCCAAAATCATCCCAAAAACATCCTCAAAAATACGCCAAAATCCACCCCAAAATGGCCCCAAAACCACCCCAAAAACGGCCCCAAAACCACCCCAAAAACATCCCAAAATAATCTCAAAATCCGTCCCCAAATCACCCCAAAAACCACCCCAAAATATCTCAAAATAGCCCCAAAATCATCCCAAAAACATCCTCAAAAATACCCCAAAACCCACCCCAAAAACGGCACCAAAACCACCCCAAAACCATCCCAAAATAATCTCAAAAACCCATCCCCAAATCCATCCCCAAAACCACCCCAAAAACCACCCCAAAAAATCCCAAAGTACCCCAAAAACATCCCCAAATCACCCCAAAATCACCCCAAAAACCGCCCCAAAAATGTCTCAAAACTGTCCCAAAACCGCCCCAAAACACCTCAAAACCCACCCCAAAATCATCCAAAAACATCCTCAAAAATACCCCAAAACCCACCCCAAAAATGGCCCCAAAACCACCCCAAAAACCACCCCAAAACCACCCCAAAACATCCCAAAATAATCTCAAAACCCGTCCCCAAATCACCCCAAAACCACCCCCAAAATATCTCAAAATAGCCCCAAAATCACCCCAAAATCACCCCAAAACACCTCAAAAACCACCCCAAAATCATCCCAAAAACATCCTCAAAAATTCCCCAAAATCCACCCCAAAAATGGCACCAAAACCACCCCAAAACCACCCCAAAACCATCCCAAAATAATCTCAAAAACCCATCCCCAAATCCATCCCCAAAACCACCCCAAAAACCACCCCAAAAAATCCCAAAGTACCCCAAAAACATCCCCAAATCACCCCAAAATCACCCCAAAAACCGCCCCAAAAATGTCTCAAAACTGTCCCAAAACCACCCCAAAACACCTCAAAAACCACCCCAAAATCATCCCAAAAACATCCTCAAAAATACCCCAAACCCACCCCAAAAATGGCACCAAAAACCCCCAAAACCACCCCAAAACCACCCCAAAAACATCCCAAAATAATCTCAAAACCCATTCCCAAATCACCCCAAACCACCCCAAAAAGGACCCCAAAACCACCCCCCAAAAAAATCAAAATAATCTCAAAACCCCATCCCCAAATCACCCCAAAACCACCCCAAAATATCTCAAAATAGCCCCAAAATCACCCCAAAATCACCCGAAAACACCTCAAAAACCACCCAAAATCATCCCAAAAACATCCTCAAAATACCCCAAAATCCACCCCAAAAATGGCCCAAAAACCACCCCAAAAACATCCTCAAAAATACGCCAAAATCCACCCCCAAAAATGGCCCCAAAACCACCCCAAAAACGGCCCCAAAACCACCCCAAAAACCACCCCAAAACCACCCCAAAAACATCCCAAAATAATCTCAAAACCCATCCCCAAATCACCCCAAAACCACCCCAAAATATCTCAAAATAGCCCCAAAATCACCCCAAAATCACCCCAAAACACCTCAAAAACCACCCCAAATCATCCCAAAAACATCCTCAAAAATACCCCAAAACCACCCCAAAAATGGCACCAAAACCACCCCAAAACCACCCCAAGA